>NC_067482.1:28226344-28416344 GCF_947179515.1 Apodemus sylvaticus
AAGAAGACATACATTCAGAGACAGCCCTTTCTAACTCTAAGTTGTCCACTTTGATACATTATAAAATTATATTTTCATTTCAATTAAGAACATGATTAATTATGTTTCCTCTTTTGAAAATAAATTACTGAATTCAATATGTTAATAATTAGAAATACCTCAGATATAACAGTTGAAAGAAAATAAAATTCTTTCTCAGCATCATTCTGGATGCTGGAAGCGCAAGATGAAAATTTTTTTTTATGTTAAGTATTTACTTTCACAGGTGTACATGGCACAAAGGGAGAATAAAAAAAATGAATAAACCTAGGTCACATCTTTCCAACCCTTTTGTTCAGCAATTGCCAATTTATGAAAGCAAAGTCAATATGATTATCGTTAGTTAATAAAAACATAAAAATCATCTTACTCTCAATACCACTACAATCGAAATTGAGTTTCAATGTGAATTTTAATACAGTTATTCAAACATTACCTCTCTGAAAGGAAGGGTTTTATCATCTTATTCCACAGGTGATGAGCATAAGAGTCTTGTTCTATAATATAGCATGTGCCTTTCAGACATCGTTGTGAAATGAATATAAAAGAAAGTTAAGCCACAATAGATTGCATAGATTTTTTTGCTGATAAATATAAAAAATAAATGCAATGAATACAGACTTTCATAGTAGATTCTAAAGTATATTCTAATCTAAGAAGAGATTTAGCAGAGTACCTGAAATACTCTATTTACTATGATTATATTGATTGCATTATGCATAATTAGAAATGTTGAATTTGTGTGGTGTTTTCTCTTTACTACTATGCATCCATTTATGGTCCTTAGCAAGATTCACTCTATTTGTTGTGGTTTGGATATGCTTGGACGAGAGAGTGACACTATTAAGAGGTGTGGCCTTATTGGAGTAGGTGTGGCCTTTTTTGAAGAAATGTGTCACTGTGCATACGCCATACTATACACAATGAAGATAATGGACTAAACCTCTGAACCTCTAAGTCAGGTTGATCTTTTTTTTTTTTTATTCTAATCTTTTTTTCTTTTCTTTTTTTTTTTATATTCTATATTCTCTGTTTACATAAAAGTGTTAATCTTATAAGTGTTTCCTTGGTCATTGTATCTGTTCACAACAGTAAAAAACTAAGACAGTGTTCTTCCCTCAATTCAAATTAGTCTGTCCTAAATTTCTGATTAGAGTTGTGAAGGTGTAAGTATTCAAGGACAAAGAAAATATTAGCATCTGGTTGATTTGGAAAGACAAAAGCCTTCCCCACAAATAATGTAGCATACATTCCTGGGACCAAGAATAACATGCTAAATCTATCACATCAATAGGCTAGACATCAGGAAAATATATGTGTCAACAGTTAAGTAAAGAGAAAATCTGGTAATCTCATCCCAGGAAATTAAATGGGATTCTCTATAGAATGTTATACTTGGAAAGGATAAATGTCATTAAAATAAACAAGCTTAATAAATTGAAATTGAAATAAAATATAATTGTGAAAACTGTGCATACACATACACATATTTTAGGATTTACTCTGACCCATAATTGTTCCTGTCTGAAAGAAATCCAGGGATGGAAATGGAGAGGAGCCTGAGGAAAAGACGGTCCAGCAACAGGCCCAAAGTGGGATACAGCTCAAGGGGAGGTCCCAAGGCCTGACACTGTTTGCTGAGGTGATGAAGCACTCACAAAAAGGAATCTAGCATGACTGCACTCAGGAAGACCCAGCAAGCAGCTGAGAGAGTCAGATGCAGATATTTTCACCCAACCAATAGACAAAATCTGCTGACCCCTGTGTTTGAATTAGGGAAAGGCTGAAAGAAGCTGAGGAAGAGGAGGACCCTGTAGGAGAACCAGCATTCTCAATTAACCTGGACCCCTGAGATCTCTCAAACACTGGACCATCAACCAGGGAGCATACACCAGCTGATATGAGGCCCCCAACACATATACAGCAGAGAACTGCCTGGTCTGGGTTCAATTAGGGATGATGCACCTAACCCTCAAGAGACTGGAGGCCCCAGGGAGCTTAGAAGTCAGGTGGGGTAGGTCATGGGGGGATGGAACCATCCTCATGGAGACAGGGGGTGGGGAGGAAGTATGGGATGTCAAACAGTCAGCCAGTGAGCCGAGCCGAGGCATGGGATAAAATCTGGAGTGTTAAATAAGTAAGTATTTAAATAAATAATTAATTAAATATATAATGTATGCACATATTATTTATGAATCTATGGAAATATACTGTAATAAATACTATTGCCTCAAATTATATTCAGTAACAACTCTTAATATTTTTGTTATTGATTTCTAAAAGTAAAATAATATAAGCTACCAAATGAATTATGTTACAAATCTTCTTAAAAACTTAGAATAAAGGAGACATAATTTAGCATTATATTATGTTAATTTTACAAATAATGATTTAGATGCAATACTCTTCAATGCAGAAACAAGCTTTCAAGGTTTTGTATTTTCTATGACATCACATTCAGTCTGGACTGTGGGTAGAACTGAGCCAAATGTTTTCCATTTATAGCTGGCCAGAGCAAAGATTTCAGAGCTGTCCAATGACCTGGAAGCCAATTATGGGCAAAAAATCAAGGAAAGCTTATAAAAGTGGCACCTGTGGTTTTTAAATTAAGCCCATTTGCTGTAATTAGCTGGCTTTATTTTTAATAAGTCAACCTTCTCCATTGTTTTTTAAATCATCCCTGTGGTGGTCATAAACACCATGCAGCTTTAATGGGAAGGATTTTCTTTCTTAAAACCCCAGGTGACTTGAAATTAAATCACTATGGCCATTGCAAAAGGGGGTGGAGAGAAAGAAGAAATCATGGACACTGGTTAACTCAACTCCCATTATGAGCAATTCAATCCAAATGGACTTTACTAGAATTATTTCAATCTGTCCTATTTGTTGTCTGTGGATTTGCATTTCCATTGGGAGCTGATTTGGAGCATTGTCCCTTGTCTATAGTCTACTCTTCTGTATGCCGAACTTCTTAATACTAATTGTGCATACAAAAGAAATACATTCTGACTTAAAATTTCAGGGAAAGTATGCAGTCATCAAGTTTTTGAAATTTATTATTTAATAGTGGCCAAAGACAAAATATGGTGTAAAATGCTTACATAGTTTGCAAAGCTATAGTCCTTTCAAGTTATTAATGCTTTCATTCTTTCTAGATCTGCTTTAATATCACCATTCCTAAAATTCACACAGAAATAGTGTACTGATTGAGATAAACATGTTTCACACCTGCTACTCTGCTTAAAGCCACAACTATTCAACACCTCTTGTACCAGAACAGGACATTGTGGAGTTTTATCATGTGCAACTTGTTTGGAAAAAATACATTTTTAAAAATATGGAATTTCAAGACCCTATTGAAAAGCAATGCTACTCTTCAGGAAAACTGAGAAACACCATGTTCTTGAAAAATCTTGATACATGTAAGAACAGTACCAAAGAGGTGTGTGGTGCTGCCCGGGGGTTCATTTTTTGACATGGCTAAGCAGCTGACTTTTTTTATTAGATATTTTCTTTATTTACATTTCAAATGCTATCCCCTTTCCTCATTTACCCTCCCCAACCTGCCTATCCCATCCCAGTTGCCCCTGCTCACTAACCCACACACTCCCTCTTCCCTGACCTGGCATTCCCCTACCCTGAGGCAATGAGTTTTCACAGGTCCAAGGGCCTCTCTTCTCACTGATGTCTGACCAGGCCATCCTCTGCTACCCATGTGGCTGGAGCCATGGGTCCCTCCATGTGTACTCTTTGGTTTATAGTGTAGTCCCAAGGAGCTCTGGGGTTACTGGTTGATTCATATTGTTTTTCCTCCTATGGAGCTATAAACCTCTTCAGCTCCTTGGGTCCTTTCTCTAGTTCCTCTGTTGGAGACCCTGTGTTCAGTTCAATGGATGTCTGAGAACAGGGCCACTCTGGAAACAGCTATATCAGGCTCCTGTCAGCAAGCTCTTATTGGCAGCTGCAATAATGTATGGGTTTGGTAACTGTATATGGGATGGATTCCCAGGTGGAGTAGTCTCTGAGTGGTCTTTTTTTAGTCTCTGCTCCACACATTGTCTCTGTATTTCCTCTCATGGGTATCTTGTACCCTATCTAAGAAGGACCAAAGTATCCACACTTTGGTCTTCCTTCTTAAGCTTCATGTGGTCTGTGCATTATATCTTAGGTATTCAAAGCTTCTGGGCTAATATCCACTTATCAAGGAATACATACCCATGTGTGTTCTTTTGTGACTGGTTTACCTCACTAAGGATGATATTTTCTAGTGCCATCCATTTGCCTAAGAATTTCATGAATTCATTGTTTTTAGTAGCTGAGTAGTACTCCATTGTGCAAATACACCACATTTTCTGGATCCATTCCTCTGTTGAGGGACATCTGAGTTCTTTCCAGCTTCTGGCTATTAGAAATAAGGCTTCTATGAACATAGTGGAGCATGTGTCCTTGTTACATGTTGGAGCATCTTCTGGGTGGTATATGCCCAGGAGTGGTATAGCTGGTTTCTCCAGTAATACTACATCCTATTTTCTGATGTACCACCAAACTGATTTCCAGAGTGGTTTTACAAGCTTAGAATCCCACCAGCAATGGAAGAGTGTTCCTCTTTCTCCACATCCTCTCCAGCATCTGATGTCACCTGAGTTTTGATCTTAGCCATTCTGACTGGAGTGAGGTGGAATCTCAAGGTTGTTTTTATTTGCATTTCCTGAAAAAGCAGTGTATGAGTGCTATGAAAACTATGGAAATTATCACAGCCAATTTGTATTTTACCAATAAAATTATGTTACTAATGACACAACTGGTCAAAGTATTCAAAATAATTTCACATCTGACCAATAAACATAAAGACAAGGGAGGTTTGACACAAGGAATGCTCCATCCAGAATATTAAGAGTCACATCACACATAATAGGAAAGACATCAAAACAAATTAAATTTCTAGATAAATAAGTAGATTTATTAAAAAAAAAAAAAACTATGTTTGCTTAAAGTTTTCCAGGGAATAGTTTGGGATTACTCATACAGTTGAAAGCATACTTCATTATGGTATAGTAATTTTATCTCTGTTATATGCCCTACAGAAGCTCATATTCCTAAGCATATATACATATATATATATATATATATATATATATATATATAGAGAGAGAGAGAGAGAGAGAGAGAGAGGGAAGCTAGCTGGTGGTGGTAGTGTAAGTGTTGGTGGTTGTGATAGTGGTTGTGGTTGTGGTGGTGGTGGTAGTAGTGGTAGTGATAAGTAACTTGATATGAATTATCAAAGCAGTATGGTTTGAAGTAGCAATTTATTGAGGAAACACATGTTATTGACAATAGAATGAATAAAATATTTGTAATATGGTTAAAAAATAACATATACAACACATCTATAAATATGATTCATAAAAGCTACATACACTATAATACATTAACTATAAAACATAAAATTCAGGATACAAAATAGTGTGTATATAATACAGCTTCTCTATGTAAAATAGTTTAGAAGTAGTTATGACATTTTCATGAAATATATTTACTTGATAAATTGTGTGTAACAATGACCGAACATTTTTATGAAGTTAAAAATGAGTAACTATTAATGTTGGAACATTTCTTGATGTACAGAGAGGGTTCTGACTAATAAAGAATACAAAATAGGCTTCTAAAGTGCAGATTTATGCCAGACTTTAATGTTTTATTGTTACACTGCATTTTACACTACAAAGACAGCATTTCTGAATGCATAACTTTATTTTTAGTTCTTACATGGAGAAGCACCAGTACTGCAATGATGGAAGAGCAGGCTTTCCTTTGTATCATTTTAAATGTCTATGCACATATTAATATGGTTATAGGCATAGCTATACTTTGGTAGTTAAATTTACTCATATGGGGCTTAACATTTTCTAAATAACTGAGTTAAATACAATTTATTTTAAATACATATTATCAGAAAGAGTATAAAGCTGTAAGAACTAAGATGATTTTCTTAACTTAGGTTAACTGTATTAACTTTAAAAAATAATCTCCTATGTAGATCAAATAAAATGCTTATAAAAAAATTCTTCCAAAAATTATCATTTTTTTTTTGATGTGGGGTCTTACAGCATAGCTCTTCAGTCCTGGGCCTCAACCTCCCAGTGTTTGGAATATTAGCAATAACAATCATTCCTAGATGAAATAATCATTTGTAATTTGATAGGAATTTTTATTGCCTTCTTATAAGTTTTGCGAATAATAATAGATTGCCTTTATTGCCAGCCTTTTGAAAATAATTAATATTTGAGGCTTAAGAGATACCTCAGGGCAAGAGGCAAGAGGGGCTTCCGCGCGGCCAGCAGGGAGAAGTCGGTGTTCTCTGGTGAATCCAGCAGGCCCCACCAGGGGCCTTCAGGTGCCTGCTTTGAGATCTGAACAGCCTGGGCAACAGCACCCTGTCTCCAAGCAGTGCAGGAGGTAAGCTGTGCACCAGAGGCCACCTGGGAAGGGACAGCTTGCACTGGTGAGTCCAGCACTGACAAGATAAACTAACACCAGTGAGATCTAGATGGCAAAAGGCAAACGCAGTAACATCACTAACAGAAATGAAGGCAATATAGCAACATCTGAACCCAATTCTCCTTTACCAGCATGTCCTGGATACCCCATCACACCAGTAAAACAAGATTTGGATTTAAAATCACTGGTCATGATGCTGGTACAGGAACACATGAAGGACATACTTAAAGAAATTCAGGGGAAAATGGATGAAAAGTTAGAAGCCCTTGCAAGGGAAACACAAAAATCATTGAAAGAAATCCAGGAGAATACAAAAGCCAATAAGGAGGAAACGCAAAAAACACTTAAAGAAATACAGGAGAACTTTGGTCAACAGGCTGAGGTCATGAAAGAGGAAACACAAAAATCTCTTAAAGAATTACAGGAAAGCACAAACAAGCAAGTGAAGGAGCTAAGCAAAACCATCCAGGATCTAAAATCAGAAGTAGAAACAACTAAGAAAACTCAAAGGGAGACAACTTTGGAGATAGAAAGCCTTGAGAAGAAATCAGGGGACATAGATGCAAATATCAACAACAGAATACAAGAGATAGAAGAAAGAATCAAAGATGCTGAAGATACCATAGAAACCATGGATTCAACAGTTAAAGAAAATGCAAAATGCAAAAAGCTTGTAACCCAAAATATCCAGGAAATCCAGGACACAATGAGAAGACCAAACCTAAGGATTATAGGCATAGATGAGAGTGAAGATTTACAACTTAAAGGGCCAGCAAATATCTTCAACAAAATTATTGAAGAAAACTTCCCTAACCTAAGGAGAGAGATGCCCATGAATATATAAGAAGCCTACAGAACTCCAAACAGACTGGACCAGAACAGAAATACTTCCCGTCACATAATAATCAAAACACCAAATGTACTAAACAAAGAAAGAATATTAAAGACAGTAAGAGAAAAAGGCCAAGTAACATATATAAAGGAAGACCTATCAGAATCACAGAAGACTTTTCACCTGAGACTATGAAGGCTAGAAGATCCTGGGCAGATCTCATGCAGACTCTAAGAGAACACAAATGCCAGCCAAAACTACTATATCCAGCAAAACTCTCAATCACTAGAGATGGAGAAACTAAGATATTCCATGGCAAAACCAAGTTTACCAAATATCTATCCACAAACCCAGCCCTACAAAGGATAATGGGAGGAAAACACCAATACAAGGAGGGAAACTTCACCCTGGAAAAAGCAAGATAGTAACCTTTCATCAAACCCAAAAGAAGTTAACCAATCAAATTTAAAAAATAACGTCAAAAATGACAGGAATTAAAAATCACTATTCCTTAATATCTCTTAACATCAATGGACTCAATGCCCCAATAAAAAGACATAGACTAACTCATTGGATACGTAAACAGGACCGTACATTCTGCTGCTTACAGGAAACACACCTAAGGGTCAAAGACAAACACTACCTTAGAATAAAAGGCTGGAAGACAATTTTACAAGCAAATGGTCTCAGGAAACAAGCTGGAGTAGCCATTTTAATATCAGATAAAATTGACTTTCAACCCAAAGTCATCAAAAGAGACTCTGAGGGACACTTCTTGCTGGTCAAAGGAAAAATACAACAAGAAGAACTCTCAATCCTGAACATCTATGCTCCAAATGCAAGGGCACCCTCTTTCATAAAAGAAACTTTATTAAAGCTCAAAGCACACATTGCACCTAACACAATAATTGTGAGTGACTTCAACACTGCACTTTCCTCAATGGACCGATCAGGAAAACAGAAACTAAACAGGGACACAATGAAACTAATTGAAGCTTTGGACCAATTAGATTTAACAGATAAATATAGGACATTCTATCCTAAAGCAAAAGAATATACCCTTTTCTCAGCACCTCATGGTACCTTCTCCAAAATCGACCATATAATTGGTCACAAGACAGACCTCAACAAATGTAAGAAGATCGAACTAATCCCATGCCTCCTATCAGATCACTATGCAGTAAACGTGGTCTTCAATAGCAACAAAAACAACAGAAAACCCTCATACACGTGGGAACTGAACAATATTCTACTCAATGATACCTTGGTCAAGGAAGAAATAAAGAAAGAAATTAAAGACTTTTTAGAACGCAATGAAAATGAAGACACAACATACCCAAATCTATGGGACACAATGAAAGCAGTGCTAAGAGGAAAACTCATAGCCCTGAGTGCCTCCAAAAAGAAAATGGAGAGAGCATACATTACCAGCTTAATGACACACCTGAAAGCCCTGGAACAAAAAGAAGCTATTTCACTCAGGAGGAGTAGAAGGCAGGAAATCATCAAACTCAGGGCCGAAATCAATCAAGTAGAAACAAAGAGAACCATACAAAGAATCAACAAAACCAGGAGCTGGTTCTTTGAGAAAATCAACAAGATAGATAAACTCTTAGCCAGACTGACCAAAGGGCACAGAGAAAGTATCCAAATTAACAAACTTAGAAATGAAAAGGGAGATATAACAACAGAAACTGAGGAAATCCAAAAAATCATCAGATCCTACTACAAGAGCCTGTACTCAACACAACTGGAGAATCCGGAGGAAATGGACAATTTCCTTGACAGATACCAAATACCAAAATTAAATCAGGACCAAATAGATCATCTAAACAGTACCATAACGCCTAAAGAAATAGAAGGAATCATAGAAAGTCTTGCAACCAAAAAAAGTACAGGACCAGATGGTTTCAGTGCAGAATTCTATCAAATCTTGAAAGAAGAGTTAACACCAATACTCTTCAAACTATTCCACAAAATAGAAACAGAAGGAACACTACCCAATTCCTTCTAGGAAGCCACAATTACGCTGATACCAAAACCACACAAAGATCCAACAAAGAAAGAGAACTTCAGACCAATTTCCCTTATGAACATCGATGCAAAAATACTCAATAAAATTCTTGCCAACCGAATCCAAGGACACATCAAAGTGATCATCCACCATGATTAAGTAGGCTTTATCCCAGGAATGCAGAGTTTGTTCAATATACGGAAATCCATCAATGCAATCCACTACATAACAAACTCAAAGAAAAAAAACCACATGGTCATTTCATTGGATGCTGAAAAAGCATTTGAAAAAATTCAGCATCCTTTCATGCTTAAAGTCTTGGAAAGAACAGGAATTCAAGGTCCATACCTAAACATAGTAAAAGCAATATACAGCAAACCGGTAGCCAGCATCAAACTAAATGGAGAGAAACTTGAAGCAATCCCACTGAAATCAGGGACCAGACAAGGCTGCCCCCTTTCTCCTTATCTTTTCAATATTGTACTTGAGGTACTAGCTCGGGCAATTTGACAACATAAGGAGGCCAAAGGGATACAAATTGGAAAGGAAGAAGTCAAACTAACACTATTTGCAGATGACATGATAGTCTACCTAAGTGACCCAAAAAACTCCACTAGAGAACTCCTACAGCTGATAAACAACTTCAGCAATGTGGCAGGTTATAAAATCAACTCAAGCAAATCAGTTGCCTTCCTATACTCAAAGGATAAGCAGGCTGAGAAAGAAATTAGGGAAATGACCCCCTTCACAATAGCCACAAACAGTATAAAGTACCTTGGGGTGACTCTTACCAAACATGTGAAAGATCTATATGACAAGAACTTCAAGACTCTGAAGAAGGAAATGGAAGAAGACCTCAAAAAATGGGAAAACCTCTCATGCTCATGGATCGGTAGAATCAATATAGTTAAAATGGCCATTTTGCCAAAAGCAATATACAGATTCAATGCAATACCCATCAAAATCCCAACTCAATTCTTCACAGAGTTAGAAAGAGCAATTATCAAATTCATCTGGAACAACAAAAAACCCAGGATAGCTAAAACTATTCTCAGCAACAAAAGAAAGTCTGGGGGAATCAGTATCCCTGACCTCAAGCAATACTCCAGAGCAATAGTGTTAAAACCTGCATGGTATTGGTACCGTGACAGGCAGGAGGATCAATGGAACAGGATTGAAGAACCAGAAATGAACCCACACAACTATGGCCACTTGATCTTCGACAAAGAGGGTCCCGAAAGATCCTGCTATTCCACTCCTGGGCATATACCCAGAGGATTCCCCAGCATGTAATAAGGATACATGTTCCACAATGTTCATAGCAGCCCTATTTATAATTGCCAGAAGCTGGAAAGAACCCAGGTATCCCTCAACAGGAGAATGGATACAAAAAATGTGGTATATATACACAATGGAGTACTATTCAGCCATTAGAAACAATGAATTTATGAAATTCTTAGACAAATGGATGGAGCTGGAGAACATCATGCTAAGTGAGGTAACCCTGTCTCAAAAGATCAATCATGGTATGTACTCGCTTATAAGTGGATATTAGCCTGGAAAACTGGATACCCAAAACATAATCCACACATCAAATGAGGTACAAGAAGAACAGAGGATTGGCCCCTGGTTCTGGAAAGACTCAGTGTAGCAGTATAAGGCAAAACCAGAACAGGGAAGTGGGAGGGGTGGGTGGGAGAACAGGGAGAGGGAAGGGGCTTATGTGACTTTCGGGGAGTGGGGGGTCCAGAAAAGGGGAAATCATTTGAAATGTAAATAAAAATATATCAAATAAAAAAAAAGAAAAAATATCTGCCTATAATTCCAATAACAGGGGTTCTAGCTCTCCCTTTTGATGTCCACTGGGTTCTGGACACTTGAGATACACACATGTACACACATAAAATAAATATTTTAAATCAGCCAATTGTACATGAAAACATAGACCCTAACTTCTTTTGGTATGATTTTGATTTGAGTGAGGCTCATGTAGCTTTGGCTAGCCTGAAACTTGCTATGAAGACCAAACTAGCCTTGAACTCATAGAGACCATACTGTCTCTACCATTGAATTGCTAGGATTGAGGGCATGCAACACAAGAGCCATAATTTCTTTATCTATTTGGGGCAAAAAGAAGAATAATTCTCCACCCAGAAACAATGTCATAGAAAGTGAGAGCTTTTGTTGAGTTGAGAAGATTTTGTTTGTATTATATTGACAATGAAACAATAAACTGATAAATATTTACATACACATTTTCCCTAATTATGGATATAATCAGTGATCTGGATTCTACAACAAACAAGTGAGAAACTACAAAAGTTAAAATGAGAAAATGAGTCTTCAAAAGAAACTGATGAATATAATCTAAGTCATCAGAATTTAGCTCAGTCTGACAACCCCAATGGATCTATTTTTGTTTCACACGGAGCTTTTAGCATTGTATTTTCTAAGTTCCCCAGTCTTGTTTTCGACGTCTGATCACAGAAAGGGGCATGTGTCCCTGCTGAGTCCACATGTGTATAAAACCAAGGCTCACTATTCAATAAAACTTATCTAATCTAAAAGGTCAGTGCTAGGAAACACAACCTCTAAGCTCAGACTTTTCTGACCATTTTCCTGTATGTTCATGTTTAGTCTCCTTTCATAGGAACTTCACATTTCTAGTAGTGAAAAGTAGCTTCTCCAAAAGCACATTAAATATGTCCATAAATACAGATCTAAACTCTCTGTCTATATATACAGAGCTAAACTGATTAATACTCAATGGAGGACAGGTGAAGCTTATTATTTTCTAATTAGACAGTTATGTCTACTCCTTGTAAACAAATCCACCTGAGGGCAGAGTACTATGGTATAGCAGAATAAGAAAAATAAGATACCAAGAAGAAAAACCAGAAACCTTCTTTTGCCAGGGAGCATAAGCATATTATTTTTGAAGCTATAATTAACTTTTCTAATAATAGAAAGCTGTCTTAAATTGTTTATTTTCATATTATAGTATCGTAACAAATAAAGTGTTTTATTCCTGTAAGTATGAAACAATAAAGGATCGAATGCATAGAACTACAAAGTAACTAAACTATGTTTCACAATTTTCCTGTTACATTAAGACAAGCATAACCCAGTTGAATGAAAACTCCTCACTATTTGGAAATGCAGACCTGAAATCTCAATTACTAAGACAGAGGCTGAGACAGAAGGAGGAGAAATGCAAATCCAGACTAGGCTACTTAGCAAACCATTGTCACACTATCAGAAACAAAAAGAGTAATGGCCCATTACAGCTCAGTTGTAGAGTCCTTGCCTAGTACACACAAGACCTTGTCCAACCTTTAATAAAAGAAACAACTTAAAAGACAAAGAAGAAAATGTGACAAAGGGAAAAGAAGAGAGGAAGTAGAAAATAGAGAAAAGGTGGAAAAACAAATTATGTAAAACAGGAAAATTGAGCATTCAATTTATCACTTCTAAAAAACATGCCAAGAATAATAAAACGTTAATTTAAAATTCTAAGCACAGCTGGGCAGTGATGGCACATGCCTGTAATCCCAGCACTTGGGAGGCAGAGGCAGGCAGATTTCTAAGTTCGAGGCCAGCCTGGTTTACAGAGTGAGTTCCAGGACAGCTAGGGCTACACAAAGAAACCCTTTTACGAAAAACCACACACACACACACACACACACACACACAAATCAATAAAAGGCTAAGCACAGAAAAGGCAAGATATTTATTTGTGATACCAGATTTCAGAATAACATGAGAAAAAATGGTTTTGGATTGTCAGTTGAACCAAGGATTAAGAAAGATAAGTATTTCACCACTGCTTCCTGTCCTTTGATCATTTTATATATATATATATATATATATATATATATATATATATATATATATATATATAGTTGTCTGTATACCATGGGCAATCTTTCTCTAATAATGTTTTATCTCCACACATGTGGTAGTTTTTAGAAGAACCACAGTTTATCTAGATGAGAAAGGTCAGGTGCTGCTTATTCGACAACCCCTTTATTGCAATTACAAAAGACATATCTGTAAAGTTATTCAGCAGAGATATGTTGAGCCTTTGCACTTAGAGCAGGATCAGATGCTTAATCCTAAACATGGTGATATTGGGTGATGAATATGGCCACAGTCAACTTGGTTCGTAGCTCTGTCCTGTGAGAAGTTCATGCCATGCCCACAAGAGCAAATGTGACTGTAGCACCTGTTGAGCTGTTCTCTGCTTATTTTGCACACAAAGCATACAGCTGTACCTTCTTCAGGCTTCGTAGACACAAAAACCATTTTCACTGATGTAAGAACATATTTGGTCATCAGGAAGCAAATATGTACATGAAAACAGTAATTTGCACAAGTCCTGCTGATGGGTATCTTTGTTTCCTTACTTATCACTGTGGAAACAAGGCTAAAAGGATGGAACTGCTCATTATCAGCAAGAACCAGCAAACAAAACAAAACAAAACAAACAAAAAACAAAAAACAAAAAAAACATGAGAGGAAGCTGGGTCACAATCTTGTTTCTGTGACTTCAAAACTGAAGTTCTTAAGGCTTACTAGAATGCTACTTGAGGATTGGTATTTCAAATAGCTGAGATGAGTTTCTGTTCCATGTCATTTTCCTTCCTTACTTTGTAACAGTTTTAGTGTTAACTGGGGCTTCTATAAAATTAAAGTTAATATCTGTGGGAAGCCTCTGTAAAGTAGTATCTACCTACTTGTATATAACAAGATACAAAGAAAACATATGAAGATGGATAAGGGTGGAATTTATTATTTACAAAGCCAAAAAGATCTTTGCAGCCCCCCTCTCTCTCTAGTGCACACTCCCCCCCCACACACACACACAGAGACTTGACTTTGATCAACCTTCAAAAAAACTAAACACAGTCCAAACTATTATCTTGAACATGAATAAAAGCCCATCTCTCCAGGCTACAACCATGAATATCTAAGTGTCATTAATGACGGCAAATGCCTTGAAAATGTCGAATAAAACCAAGGTACCTTTCAATCTATAATAGATTAATTGAACTTAATAAGGTGGGATTGAAAAAGCCACTGTAACTCATTGTTCCTACAAGCTGTGAGTGCATCTAAGTGTGATGTATAGTATCATGCCGTTGTACTTTAGTTAAGGATCTTGTTATTAAATTACCTTGAAACATCAATGTTGGAGGTTATAGAGCTCATTTGCTATTTATCTGTGTCCTAAAATGGAAGGTCACCTTTTCTTTGAACATTTCATTTTTATATTTGCAAGTGCCTGTGGCTAATGATACTAACCTTAAAATAATGGGATGGAGTTACTTAATGAAACAATAGCAATCAATCTGTACAAATATATGAAGAAATTAAACGTGTTGAAAAAAATTGATTGATTGCCTAAATTACATCTTATCATCCAGGAACTAGTGAGAATAAATTAGCTGTATGGGAAGTTCCTGCTGTCATGTCTTTCCTGATATGCTAGTTAGTACCCTCAGAAGCGACATAGTTCATTTGTTTGCAAAATGTCGCTGACACATACATTAGCCCTCATGGTAGGTAAGAAAACTATCGTCTTAAAACAATGTAAGTTTCACAAAGAGTTAATGTGTATTATTTTTCCCCTAAGAGAACTTCTGGAATGGAACAGCTGGATGGCGCCTGGCACATATTTGTGAATCAATGTCAAGCATTTATAACGGGACTGCACAAATACTGTTTTGGAACTTATAGAGGAGAAGGCCGGAAGAATAAAAAACAAAAATTAGAAAATGATCAACGTTTCTGCCCTCAGCTTTTTGCCATTTTTGCTTACATGTCTGATGTATATGAAGATCAGAAGGGGATAACTGTAACTGGAGTTTCAGATGGTGGTCAGCCACAGCATGATTGCTAAGAACTAAACTTCAGTCCTCTGCAAAAGTTGCAAGTGTTCTTAAACACCGAGCCATCTCTCCAACCCTGTCGTTCACCATTAGTCTACACATAAGAACCCTGAGTACAGAGAGTAGTTGTTTTCATAGGATAGAGAGCAAATAAAAATACTCAGAATAAAATGCAACAGGAATTAGCAAAGTTCTATCGTGTGACAGCTAGAATGTTACATAAGAATACTTATTATCTAATTGTGTCTAAGACAGAACTATACTACATGCTAAATGTTAGATACTTGGTGGACAATACTTATAACTAAATTTTACTCAACTTTTCTGGAAATTTCTCAATTTTCATATCCGTTATCCAGAAACTATTTTCAAACAAAAAGAGAAATTTACTGTTGCATGTCAATACACTCACATACTTTCATCCCTACATTTCCTGAAAGAACACTTGTGATTGTGTCTACCTAAATAAACCAGGATCATATAATTTATGCTCATTTGATTAGCCACGCATATTCATAGGTATTATATATAGATTAATTACATTTATTATAAAAATTATAATCAGTATGAATTTGAGTAGTGATTAGAATATAAGCATAGTTGTCTTTTAGGTTCTCATTTTGTTATTAAGAGTAAATATAATTATTTCAATGTTTCTAGGTATTGTGTGTATAATTTTATACCTGCCACTATCATCCATTTAACAGAAGAGACATACAATAATTTTATTGTTAATGACACTGTCAACATTGTCCAAAAGAAATATATCTAAAAGATCATGTATATCCATAAATATAATCAATAATGGGAATAATTAAAAACAAATTGTGCCTATAATTCACATGCACACACGTTTCTACTATCATTGTCTCCTGAATATGCAGCATAAATCATGTATGTAAAATTTATACTGTATTTGGGAATTTAATATAGAAATGCCTGAGATCTACAAAAGGCTATATGTATGCTACAACAAGTGTGCCACTTTAGTTCAGGGAATTACATACTAATGGATTCTGAATGATATTGAAGAAACACTTAATTTCTGTTTATGTTCTACATACATGATTCCATGTAAAATTAATTCATTCAAATTCCTTAAGTAATATAAATGAGATATTAGTATGTAATTCAGGTGAACTTCAGAATGTAGCACGTTATGCTTGTATATGTGTGTTGGTGTGTTTTGGTTCATAGAATCTGCCTCAAATTTTTAAATTTAAATGTATATATTTAAAAAGATATATACATGTACACAATGTATTTTAATCATATCCAAGCGCCTATCACTTATGATGTTGAGCCATTGACTGGGACATGAGGAACATCATCAACAAAAAACCAGAACATATCACCACGAACACATCAAAACAATCATTCACCATGATCAAGTAGGCTTCATGCCAGAGATGGAGGGATGGTTCAATATATGGAAATCTACCAATGCAATCCACTACATAAACAAACTCAAAGAAAAAAAACCACATGGTCATTTCATTAGATGCTGAAAAAACATTTGACAAAATTCAGCATACTTTCATGCTAAAAGTATGGAAAGATCAGGAATTCAAGGCCCATCCCTAAACATAGTAAAAGCAATATATAGCAAACCGGTAGACAACATCAAACTAAATGGAGAGAAACTTGAAGCAATCCCACTAAAATCAAGGACTAGACAAGGCTGCCCCCTCTCTCCATATCTTTTCAATATAGTACTTGCAGTCCTAGCTAGAGCAATTAGACATCATAAGGAGGTCAAAGGAATACAAATTGGAAAGGAAGAAATCAAATTATCACTATTTGCAGATGATAGTATATTTTTTATTTTTTTTTAATATTTTTATTTTCTATATTCTTTGTTTACATTCCAAATGATTTTCCCTTTCCCGGATCCCCGCTCCCCATATGTCCCATAAACCTTCTTCTCTCCATCCCTTCTCCAATCACCTCCCTCCTTTTTCTCTGTCCTTATATTCCCTTCCAATGCTAGATCGATCCTTTCCAGGATCAGGACCCTCTCCATACTTCTTCAAGGAGTCATTTGTTATGCAATTTGTGCCTTGGGTATTCAGGGATTTTGGGCTAATTAATATCCACTTATCAGAGATTGCATTCCATGTGTATTCTTTTGTGATTGGGTTACCTCACTTAGGATGATATTTTCCAGATCAAACCATTTGCCTAAAAATTTTGTGAATTCATTGTTTCTAATTGCTGAGTAGTTACATTGTGTAAATATACCACATTTTCTGAATCCATTCTTCCTTTGAGGGGCATCTGGGTTCTTTCCAGCTTCTGGCTATTATAAATAAGGCTGCTATGAACATAATGGAGCATGTGTCTTTATTGCATGCTGGGGAATCCTTTGGGTATATGCCCAGGAGAGGTATAGCAGGGTCCTCTGGAAGAGACCCAAAAAACTCCACCAGGGAACTCCTACAGCTGATAAACAACTTCAGCAAAATGGCTGGTTACAAAATGAACTCAAGCAAATCATACCCAAAGGATAAGCGGGCTGAAAAAGAAATTAGGGAAATGACACCCTTCACAATAGCCACAAAAAATATAAAGTATCTTGGTGTGACTAACCAAACAAGTGAAAGATGACATGAACTCCATGTCTCTGAAGAAGGAAATTGAAGAAGACCTCAGAAAATGGAAAAATCTTCAATGCTCATGGATTGGCAGAGATAATATAACAAAAATGGCCATCTTGCCAAAAGCAATATACAGATTCAATGCAATTCCCATCAAAATCCCAACTCAGTTCTTCACAGAGTTAGAAAGAGCAATTCTCAAATTCATCTGGAATAACAGAAAACCCAGGATAGCTAAAACTATTCTCAACAGTAAAAGAGCTTCTGGGGGAATGAGCATTCCAGATCTCAGGCAATACTACAGAGCAATAGTGTTAAAAATTGCATCGTAGGGTCCTCCGGAAGTGTCATGTCCAGTTTTCTGAGGAACCGCCAGACTGATTTCCATAGTGGTTGTACCATCTTGCAATTCCACCAGCAGTGGAGGAATGTTCCTCTTTCTCCACATTCTTGCCAATACCTGCTGTCTCCTGAGTTTTTAACATTAGCCATTCTGACTGGTATGAGGTGAATTGATACAGTGACAGGCAGGTAGATCAATGGAATAGGATTGAAGACCCAGAAATGAACCCAAACACCTATGGTCACTTGATCTTCGACAAAGGAGCGGAAACCATCCAGTGGAAAAAAGATAGCCTTTTCAACAAATGGTGCTGGTTCAACTGGAGGTCAGCATGTAGAAGAATGCGAATTGATCCATTCTTATCTCCTTGTACTAAGCTCAACTCCAAGTGGATCAAGAACCTCGACATAAAACCAGACACACTGAAACTAATAGAAAAGAAACTGGGGAAGACTCTTGAGGACATGGGCACAGGGGAAAAGTTCCTGAACAGATCACCAATAGCTTATGCTCTAAGATCAAGAATTGACAAATGGGACCTCATAAAATTACAAAGTTTCTGTAAGGCAAACGAGACTGTGAAAACAACAAAAAGGCAACCAACAAATTGGGAAAAGATCTTCACCAACACTCCATCCAACAGAGGGCTAATATCCAATATATACAAAGAACTCAAGAAATTAGACTCCAGAGACCCAAATAACCCTATTAAAAATGGGGTAGAGAGCTAATGTCACATTGGTAAATCCACAAGAATATTTGAACCAACAGTCTATTTTTTATAGAAGCAGACTTAGGGTGGGCTAAAAGACTAGTTTATGTGTTGGTAGAAAGCTTGCAAATCTTGTAGCCTATTTCAAGCAATTTTTTTCAGTCTTCCTAAGGATGCAACATTTTACTTATTTTTAATTAATTATTTATTTATACCCCATCTGGTACCCATGCCCACAGAGTTCTCTCCATGCCTCCTCCCCTTTGCCGCTGAAAGGGTGCTCCCCTATACCACCATCCCCCCAATAACCCCCTACCCTCCTACCCCCCTACCCCCCATACCCCACCAGCATTCAACTTACCTGGAGCATCAAGTCTCTACAGGATTAGGTATGCCCTCTACCACTGAGGCCAGACAAAGCAATCCTCTGCTATATATGTGCTGGGGTTCTTGAAGCAGCCTGCATATGCTCTGTTGTTGGTGACTTATTCTCTGGAAGCTTCCAGGGGTCTAGGTTAGTTAACACTGAGGTCTTCCTATGGGGCTGCCATTCCCTTCAGCTCCTTACTTTCGTCATTATTATTTTAAATGTTTAAACTTAGGAAGTCAGATTTTGGAATAAGACGTTACATTTGAGATTATTATAATAGACTCTAATTTCAAACTAGCACACAAAAGTTTTCTCATTACTCATAATAGTTTTTATAATTTAGTTCTTATTTTCCTCTACTTTCCTCTCTCTGAATCCTCCCATATATACCAGTTATACTCTTCTTCAAGTACCAGTTATACTCTTTTTTTTAAATTAATTATTATTCAAGGCTTATGTGTTTCCTTAGTTCTATTTCTGTGGAAAACACCACAGTCAAGGGGAACTCTTACAAAGAAAAACACTAGATTAGTTTTGTGTTCTATACCAAAAAAAAAAAAAAAAAAAAAAAGGATCTAGGAATATGTTTGGTAGAGCAAGGTATGGTGCAGAGAAAATGAGTGCCTCTGAAAACCCATGCTGAGGCATCTTTTCCCCTGAAGTACCAGCCATACAATGGATACAGTATATAATACAGTTTATTTAGGGTATAGTCAGGGGAGTTTAGGGAGTAGAGAGAAAGAGAGAGAGAGATGGGGGAGAGAGAGGCCAAGAAGATATTGAGAGGGGGGGAGGGGAATACACCCCCCTTTTGTACTGAGTCAGGTGTACCTGTCTGTTGCCAGGTAACTAGGGTGGGGGCAGGCAGAGCCAAGAAGGAATGCTCACATTCCTCCATGTTGGTTTAATTAAACAAAGGAAAAACTAGAAAGAGGTGATGGTGGACCAGGAATAGGGTTGTTGTGATCTTTAGCTATTTTCTGCTGACTTTGGCACAATGTATCTCTAGGAAACCTAAGAAAATGGGCATGGGGATGTTGCTCCAATCTTAGGAGAGTTGGTTGTTTCATTGCTGTCCAGGGGCTGTCCACAGACCATCTGTGGATAGGTAGGAAAAAAGAAAAGTTCAGCATCACTAGTCATTAGGGAAATGCAAATCAAAACAACCCTGAGATTTCATCTTATACCAGTCAGAATGGCTAAGATTAAAAACTCAGGAAACAGCAGGTGTTGAGGATGTGGAGAAAGAGGAACACTCCTCCACTGCTGGTGGGAATGCAAGTTGCTACAACCACTTTGGAAATCAGTTTGGCGGTTCCTCAGAAAACTGGGCATAACACTTCCAGAGGAACCTGCAATGCCACTCCTGGGCATATACTCAGAGGATTCCCTGGCATGCAATAAGGACACATGCTCCACTATGTTCATCACAGCCTTATTTATAATAGCCAGAAGCTTGAAAGAACCCAGATGTCCCTCAATGGAGGAATGGATACAGAAAATGTGGTATATTTATACAATGAAATACTATTCAGCAATTAAAAACAAGGAATGCATGAAATTCTTAGGCAAATGGTTGGATCTGAAAAATATCATCTTAAGTGAGGTAACCCAATCACAAAAGAACACATATTGAATGCAGTCACTTATAAGTGGATATTAACTCAGAAGCTCTGAGTACCCAAGACACAATTCACATATCAAATGACTCCCAAGAAGAAGGAAGGAGAGGTCCCTGGTGCTGGAAAGGCTTGATCCAGCATTGTAGGGGAGTACCAGGGCAGAGAAGTAGGAGGAGGTTGATCAGAGAATGGGTAGAAGGAAGAGGCCTTGTGGGACTTTTGGGGAGGGGGGAACCGGGAATGGGAAAATCATTTGGAATGTAAACAAAGAAAATAGAAAATAAAAAAATTTTAAAAGTGTATACATGTACACAATGTATTTTAATCATATCCAAGTTACTATCACTTATGATGTGGGGCCATTGACTGGGAAATGAGGAACATCACCAAAAAAATTGTCTATCCCTCCACCAGTATAAACTGACAACAGATACTCAGCTAAAAGGAATTCCATCTGGCTTGGTCTTGTTCAAGTAACCATAGCTACATATTGTTTATGAGGGTAACCATTTTTTAATTCATAATGTGCTTGTGTAATATATGATAAGTTTAGCTTTCTATGCCATCCATAAGATAAAGACATACGATATTAACTCCCCTTCATATAAGATTTTTGAACCCAAGTAATTTTGTAGCTAATGTAAACAAATCAAGATGTAAGGATGCCTTTTATTTGAATTTATATCAAATACCTATCAAAACAATCTCACTAAAAACTTGATCTTTTTCACTTGACAAGGTTTTTGATATAGATAGATACAGTGAGATATGGGGTATAGGTGATATGGTAATAGATACAGTGATGTATGTACAAGAAATAATAGTGAAAATATAAGACAATTCATAAACTGAAACTGTTAAATATAATCAGATATATAGCTCTTACAACAGCTGTATATCATATAAAAGTCTCAATTACAAGTCAAAACCCATTTCTTATAACAATATTTAATACCTTTTATACTCAGATGGTTATATATCATTGACTAGGCGCTCTATGGTGTTTACCAAAAAGGTTGTATTTTGAACTCTGAAGTCAGAACAGACAGGCTGCCAAAGATAATAAAATGACTGTTCAAGAATATATAGTCTTCTAGGTTAATATCCACTTATTAGTGAGTGCATACCATGATTCATCTTTTGAGCTTGGGTTACCTCACTTAGTATGATATTCTCCAGCTCCATCCATTTGCCTAAGAATTTCAAGAATTCATTGTTTCTAATGGCTGAATAGTACTCCATTGTGTATATATACCACCTTTTTTGCATCCACTCTTCTGTTGAGGGATACCTGGGTTCTATCCAGCTTCTGGCAATTGTAAATAGGGCTGCTATGAACATAGTGGAACATGTATCCTTATTACATGCTTGGGAATCCTCTGGGTATATGCCCAGGAGTGGTATAGCAGGATCTTCTGGAATACCCAAAACATAATCCACACATCTAATGAGGTACAAGAAGAAGGGAGGAGTGGCCCCTTTTTCTGGAAAGACTCAGTGAAGCAGTATAGGACAAAACCAGAACAGAGAAGAGGGAAGGGTTGGGTGGGAAAACAGGGGAAGGGAAGGGGTCTTATGGGACTTTCAGGGAGTGGGGGGCTAGAAAGGAGAAATCATTTGAAATTTAAATAAAAAATATATTGAATAAAAAAGCTCAAAAAAAAAGAATATGTAGTCTTCTGAGATTACTTTGTAGAAGTTTGTAACATATACAATTAATATCCCAGTATTTCTAGTCTTGCATAATTTTCCTTTCTCCATAACTGTCTTTGAAAATCAGTGGGTGACTGAGTTGTTACCTTTAAAAAATGTTCAATTTCATGCAGAGTAAACAAGGAAACTTACACGGTAATTATAAACAGCTGGCAGTGAGCTACAGCATGTTGTTACAGCAGGCTTCCTCTTTGAGAAAGCCATTGCACCAAGAACTCTTTAAAGCTAAACAGTCTTCAGTTTATAAAAGCGAAGCCAAACTTTGCAACCTTGTTTTGGTGGTACTTGAAATTACAATTACATTAGATTAAATAAAATATAAGAAAGCAGCCACACAGTAACTGTTGCTTTTCTTCCCAGTACTTTCCTCGGGCACAAAAATCAGCTTTTGGTAATATAAGTAGTATATAGCCTAGAGAAACACATATTATGCTGTCAAAGAGGATTAAGATAGATGAGAACTCATCCTGACTCCTGAGGGCCCACCTTCATCACTTAGAGTAGCTGGAGGGAGAAAGCACAAAGTTATTACCCAGGACCATTCCAATTTTTATGTCGGTTGGTACTTTCCCCTCATCCCTGTTGCCTCTGATGAGACAAAAGCATCCCACCGAGTAGTGGAAGTTTGATACACAATGAACAAACCATAAATGTCTTATTGTGGCTTGACTCAGGATCCTTCAAAATTCAATTTTTCAAGGGAACATGGGATGAAACTGAAATTGAAGGCCAGTCTGAAGATTGAGAGTCTTCACAAAAGCAAACTATTAGCCACAGATGAAGTAAAAGGTTGTTTGGCAGAACATAATTACACAAGTCTAATTGTCTGCATTCTATATCTTTGTTTTATAAACAGCAATTGATTCAGTCTGTTCCTTCTCATCTCTTTCTCATCACAACCAGATAGCAGTAAAATACTGCATTTCTCAACAAACAAGAGAACTAAGCTTTTAGCCTGAGGTTGGAGAATAATCTCCCCATGGATGTCTTCAGTCAGACTGAAAAGGATGAAATCCCCTGCGTGATTTGTATTTGATCACTTGATTTTCTGAGATTGTGAGGTCCTCAGATAGCACTAATCTAAGAATTAAAACGTGTATTCTATTTTTCCCTAACTAGTGTTCACATATAATGAATGTTCTATGCGTGGCAACTGCTTGCCTCATCTACAACATAGTTTGGTGAATGCTGAAATTTGATGAATACTGTTAGCAAATTGATTAGAATCTCCTCCCATTCATTCTGTTTTGTATCAGATATAGTTATGTTTCATGGTGATGGAGAGTACACTCTTAAGTTGGGTTGGGACACTTCAGCATTGAGTGTCATGAAGTTTAAACTAATAAGTTACATATTCATTCAAATATAAGAGGTAATATCTGTGAAATTATCAAGATAAATGGCACATAGTCATATTTATATATCAAATCAATATTTTAAAAATTCCCCATGGATATTTTTAACTTACAACCCTAATGAACTCTAGAGCTCTCTCACCTGGAACACAGGAAATGAGAAACACCTAACACTGGACACGGAGACAATATCACTGTTGTCTCATCCAGCCAATCTGATGAATCTATAGCCATGCCTCTGAATACTCTCCAATGTTTGAAACAGCCATCTATGATGGTTTGTCCAGATCTACTGTCTCAACATGCATTGTGCCAATTTGCCTATGAGTAACTCCAGCTGATCTGCAATTGAGTTCATTCATAGCTCATCTGACCACCAGCAAACATGATTCCAGCTCTCTGTCACAGGTCAGTAGGGGCCCTGAACTTTGTGGCCTCATTAATCCTATTATGATCAGATAGAAAGATAGATAGATAGATAGATAGATAGATAGATAGATAGATGATAGATAATAGATAAAGATCAGATATAGATATCTATCTATATAGTCATTGTATGTTTGTGTTTATATGTCTGTATGTATGTTAAATATATGACCAAATAGTTAGTAATTAAGATCAGAATTAAAATATTTTGTGAATAACAACACTTATACTATCAAATGAACTAACAATGGCAACAAAAAACAATCCCTTGTTACTTAAGAATTTATTATAATTCAATAATAAATTGACACTCTGGAAATATACAAATGGATCGACCAATGTATCAAATTTAGCAAGCTTAATACATTGCCATGAAGAATATTATTGATCATTCACTTTGGCATTCATTGATAAAAGAGTAGCTGGGTTTAATATGCCTCTATCTTCTTGAAGCAAAACTATGGAGATTGACAAGAGATTTGGGTTTTCAGTCAAATAATGTAGTTAGCAGAACACTGCAACAGGCAGCTAGACAGATGATCATGATGACAACTGAAATTCCAGTCACCAAGCATTCTTGCCCAATGACATGAGTACTAAATTTTATGGGGTTTGAACAAACTTCCTGGGGAATAGGAATTCTGGGTGGGGAGGGTAGCCAAGAATTGCCCCAGTGTGCAATATCAATGGACTCATTTATATCACAAAACAAAACTTAGCAGACTCTTCTTTTGCTCTCTCAATTCCCTCTTTATTGGGGTCGAATAGATGTTTCATTAATTAAATAATATCTTCCTAGGAAAGCATTGAAATATTGATCAATTACTGTATTCAGTGTTTAGCATCAAAAATTTTATAACAGAACAGCTTCAAAAGCAGTTTCCTTAGGTTATAAGATACTAATAATATTTAAATACAGAAAGGCATGAGACTAAATGTCCTAAGGACATTATTATATCTGTATCATATCCCCCAATAACTTACAAATTCTGTAACTGAGTTGTCTGGAGAGCATATTTTGTCCCCTTAGTCGCAGTCATCGAAAATGTTGAAATACTGACATGGTGACTCAGGAAAGCTTTAGGCCCAGAGGGAAAAGATCAGATATTTCAGTACTGAAATAAGTTCCTTTCTCTCTGTCACCCTCATCCATGGGCCAGTAACTCATCTCTTTTAATTTCATGTCAACAAAATGTTCTGTCTCCCTATTCACAGTTGTAGTTTATGGGATGAGTTTGCTTCAAAGAATCAATGTATCTATTTTCCTTCTACTATGTAATCATAATTATGATAAAGAAAATTAGCAGTGTTTACTTATACTAGCAATGCTACTCTACTAATGGAATGCCTGACAAATGTGCATGATTTGTAGAAATATATCACTTTAAGTATTTGCTTTTATGATATTCTTTAATTTTTAATTGGAATTTCTGGTTTTGTAAAGGTGAGGAATTAAGCTGTCAGAGTTAATCTCCAATCTATGTGAGGTAATTATTATTTATTAACATATTTTTAAAATTATTCACTACACATCTCCTCACTGGTAGCCCCCTGGTATCCCCTCCCAAAATTCTTACCCCCATCCTTCCTCCCTTTCTCCTCAGAGAAGGTGAAGGTGCCTTCCTGGATATTCCCCCTCCCTGATACTTCAAGTCTCTGTGAGATTTTCTTTCCCACTTCCTTTCCACAAAGACCAGAAAAGGCACCCATAATAGAAGCACATATCCCAGGTACAGGCAACAGCTTTGGGGGTAGCCCCCATTCCAGATGTTTGAGACTCACATAAAGACCAAGCTGCACATCTGCTACATATGTGTGTGGATGACTAGGTCCAGCCCATGTATGTTCTTTGGTTGGTGGTTCAGACTTACAGCCCTGAGGGTTCAGGATAGTTGACTCTGTTGGTCTTCCTGAAGAGTTCCTATCCCTCTTGGGGTCTGCAATCCTTCCACCTATTCTTCCATAAGCATCTCTAAGCTCCATTCACTGTTTGGCTGTGGATATCTCTATCCATCTGAGTAAGCTTCTGGGTGGATCTTCACAGTAGACAACTTGCTCCTGTCTGCAAGCACAATAGAGTTTCATTAACAGTGTTAGGGACAGGTGCTTGCCCATGGGATGGGTCTCAAGTTGGGCCAGTTATTGGTTGGCCATTACCTCAGTCTCTCCCCCATCTGCCATGCCTGAATAACTTGTACACAGGATAAATTTCACATAGATTAATGTCTCTATCGATACAGTGGTGTAATTATTAACATTTAAAGAAGCCAGGAGAAACTGTTCACCTCTTTCATCAAATTATATTGTATAAAGAAAAGAAAAACGTATTGTGAAAATATTGAGAAAATTAAAATGATAGATCAAAAATTAAAATCTTAATAGAAGCTTTAATATTCCTACAAATAAATGAAAAAACATAGTATGTAAACAATAGAACAGTCAAACAGTTGCAGTTACAGAATACATTAATTTAAACCATGCATGTAACATTTCTCTTTAAATAATATTTTTTATTAATCCTTTGAGCTCTTCCTACATGAATACAATATATTTTAATTTTATTCATCTCCTGTTCCCCATCCTAATCCACACGGGCTTCCCATAATCACCACCCCTCAAAATCTTGACTTGTTTTTGTTTTTCTTTTTTAATTGACCCACAGTGTCACAAATAAATCCATTGGCATGTGACCATCCATTTGTGTATTCTTGACCTATCAGGGCCACATGCACATGGTGCTCTCTTGATCTTTCTCGCCTCTCTCCCCATTCCCTTTCTCCCTCTCCTCTACTCTACTCCTCTACTCCTCTACTATTCTACTTCTCTTCTCTCTCTCTCTCTCTCTCTCTCTCTCTCTCTCTCTCTCTCTCTCTCTCTCTCTCCATTTCTTTGCCTCTACTAACATCTTAACTCCCCTCCCCATGCCCTGAATAAACTTTATTCTAAACACAAACACACACACACACACACACACACACACACACACACACACACACACAAAACCAAGCACCATCAAGGAAAGCTGATTCTTCCTTCCCAAGAATATTCTATTATCAATAGATCATTATCTATAGGAGAGCCTTCATAGGTCCTGCCCCTCCTCTCTCTCCATGCCATTCTAAATGCTGAGCTTATTGATCTCTATACATATTTATGTATTATACAAGCAATCACAGATACTGTGAGTCCATGAGTACAGTAGTACTCCCTGAGACTTGGAGAACTATGCTTTGACATAGATGTCCCATCATAGCTGACCATTCCACAGACATTCTCTGTGCTTTGATAATTTTTTTCTTTGGTTGCTATTTTTTTCTTTGTTTGGTTGGTTTTGGTTACCTCCTTTCTGCTGCACAATAGAAACAGACAAATAGCAACAACAATAAAATACTTCTTTAATTAGGCCAAAGAGCTGCAGTAATGTATGAGTGTGAGTTTAGAGATACAAGTTTATTTTGATGAGGGCAGAGTCCTAACTCATATCTGGATATGAGTTTAAAGGATATGGTACAGAGATACGACTTTAAAGGAAAATAGAATTGTGTTAGTAGGATGTGGTTCCAAATGCCCCGCTTTCTCCCTCAGGATGTCCAAGTGCAGCTGCACAACAGGCTGCAAAGGGAAGAGGAGCCTGGAATGGGTGGGGTCACCAGGATCCAGGTCCAGATGGAAATACCAGGGGTGGGGTGACCTTTTCTAAGCATATTCGTGTTGCAATTCTTTTTAGTCAGTGTTCAGTGGAACAGCTCTCTTAAACCATCTTCAGTGGAACAGCTTGTGGGCATACATTTTTCTCAAGGTGGACAAGAGATATACATGAACTTTGGAGAGTGGGAAGAGTTTTCAGGGTGAATGTAAAACATTGACTGGAGTTTATCATACTGTGAATGCCTCATTTCATGGAGAGGCACTCCAGGATCCCCAAGGAATTCCTGGGCAGGCTCTTATTGGGGGGTCAAGGGGAGAAGAAGTTGAACTTGTAGGTTTGCCAAGAACTACCTGACTGTCTTCAGGTAGGGGCTGTGGGGTTGGCCTCTCCAGATAAGGTCAGGCAGGGAAGAGGAAGAAGACCCTCTGGAAAAAGGTATCCTCCACTTAGCACAGATCTCAAGGGACCAATCAGGGCCCAGGTGATTTTGACCTTAAAGAACAGTATTTCCCAACAGTGGAATAAGACAGGAGCTGTGGGAGTCACTCCCAATCCCAAGTTCTAGGCAGGTATGTGTTTCTCCCTGTGAAGAAACCTTCAATTTAAGCAGAAAGTAGTTTACTGCCTCTATAACATTCATGCCACTGTTGCTCTCACAGACATGTTTTAAAATGCATGTTATTACTATAGCTGACAAGCTTTGTTGCAGGTTGCATTCTCTTTCCAGCCTGTTTAGCACCTTCCAGTTACACAAAGTCTTCCAATAGCTTTCTGGTAACTATCTTTGTGATTTCTAGCATCTAGATTCTCCAATTTATCTTCTAGTTCTATGAACTGCATGTTATAAAGCAAGGATTTCATTTTCCATTTGTCATGGATTCTGTTTTCCTTGGTCTATTTTCTACTCAGATAGCAGTTCTGGCCAGTGGCCAATGCACAGAAGTGGTGATCTATTATGATCCAGAGTGTTCACTATTGGTTTTCTGCATCTTCCTTGCTGCAAGATAGCTGGCTGTCATATTTGTTCCTGCAAAGAAGAAATTCTGTTGTCTTGTGTCAAAACTCACCTAAGAAAAAATAATAAAATAAGCTACTAAGATTTTTGCTATCCACTTTTGCTTTGATTAGCCAGAGGGACTTGCATCATGAATACAGGAAGGAAAAAAAGAAAAATAGTTATGTTGGGTCTAACTATGAACATATATCACATTTTATCTATTCTAGTGATGCCTTCTGCAAAGCATGATACAGAATATTCTATCTGAATATATTGAATGTAATCAAATTATAGTAAACTCAAAAGAATTGAATAAAATATTAATTTCATTTAAAAAATTTCAAATTACCATTCTTTCACAAACCAAGTCTAATGTCACTATTGTGGTAACTGTATTATACAAATCTAAAATCCCTTTAACTAATGCCTGTATAGCAGAAATAATAAACCTGTGGTTTACACTATACCGTAGTTTCTTGTAAACAACGTTGAACCCTTAAAAGAAAATGTAGAAAATAAAACTCAAAATGCAAACCACAATTTTAAAGTCCTTTGAAACCATATCTTCAAGTGTTTGAGATTTCAAAATAAGTACTTCACAATAAATGCTAAAACGTAATGTATTTCCTAATGTTGTATTCAAGAAATATACATGACAAAATAATTCCTGACTAATAATATTAACTTTTCAATGAAGGTCAGTGAATAAAGATGACTCCAAACTTCACATGTTCATGAAATGTTAGAAAAACTATGAAACAGAATTGGCTAAACCATTCCTATTACAGCTGGGCATTCTAGCAAAAAGCTAAGATGAATGTGGCAGTCTTACTAACATCTGGTAGTATCCTCATTAAAGCTTTGTCTTAGAAATAGTTTTCAACTCTGTCACATAGCATAATGATCATGACAACTTACAAAGGGAAGAGTTTATTGGAGCTTACAGTTCCAGAGAGTGAGCCCACGGCCATTGTAGCAGGAGCATGGCAACAGCAGGAAGGTACAACACTGGAACAGTAGCTGAAGTCTTACATATGATCCACAAGCCTGAGAAATAATGAAACAGAGAGAGGACACTGGTGGTAGCATGGGTTTTGAGGTCCATCCCCGTTGACTCGCCATTTCCAATAATGCCATACTTCCTAATCTTTCCAAAAGAGTTCCACCCATTGAGAACCAATCACTAAAATATATGAGCCTTTGAGGGCTGTTCTCATTCAAACCACCATAAACATGCAACATGTTATATTTAAAAATTGATGACACTGACAAAATCATTGAAATTCTCTGGCTGTATTATCCCATTCCAATTATTAAAATAACTACACTGTTTAACTTTATCTCTTTGCACCAACTCTACCCTGTCCACTGGATGCTGGCAAAGTCCCTTCCAAACACGCAGACTTCTTTTCAATTTATCATTAAGCTTCATTGTCCTGTTCTTTTATTTTATTCTGTTACCTGGCATGTACACTTCTGTTAAATATGCTTCTTTAAGTGAATACTGTTTTCTTCCTACAGATTAAGAAATATTCACTCTTATAATCCCAATTTTGTCTGAACATGAATGAATGTATGTTTATATGCTACGTGTGAAAAAACATAGCCCAAGCCAGAGACTTCTGTAACTATAACGTTAACTTGTAATTGCCTGAAACTTGTAGTATTCATGTGCTTCATTCTCATCATTACTTTCAGTCTTTCCTCTGATCTCAGTTGGTTTAAGTGATTCTGTCTACATTGGAGGGCAGCACAGGATACTAGTCCTTTCCACCCACTGTACTAAAATTAGTTTATTGTTCTCACTCTCCTGCCATTGACTCAACCTGATGTAGCTTCAGGTTCCGTTGGTACTACAGTCCCGGACATCAAACATGCCTGCTACTTTTTTCCTCTGCCCTGACCCATGTGCACACACAATCAGACCTTGAAGGATAACTCTTTTCTATCTGTATCTTCTCAAATCCATGAACCATCATTTAGTCAATATTCCCCATCTAAAGATCAGGTAGGAAAATGGCCTATGCTCAAAAGCTAGTCATAGTTTATAAAATACAACTCAAGTATTATTATATGCTTATCAGTCATTTTTGTATTGCATTCATTTCCCAACCTTCTTTGGATTCAGTCAGGGAAACCCTTTTAAGTTTTAAAGCCTATTGTCTTCAGTATATTTCTTGCACTTGAAGTTAATTTAATGAGGATTTTTAACCTTCCAACCTCCTCCTTTTAGTTTAGCTCCCACATTTTCTTCAAGTCTTCATTTAGTTCTCTCTCACTGACAAGCATTTCCTGACCCTTAAGCATGGATTAAGTAATTTTTATGCCGGTTCCCTTAGCTTTGTAACATCCCCAAATTCCCTTGCATGTTGAATGCCACATTGCCAGGGACTTCATCTAGATCTCCGCTGTTTCCTGGGGATCTGAGTACTTGTCATGTTTACTATCAAAGTGATGAATGAGACAAAAACTTTCTTGAGATGATAACAGAACACTATTTATAAAATAAGGAGAAATGTGAAAGTCCTTTTCATTCTTCTGCTAAAACAGCTTTTAGAATATGACTCTCAATTAAAGTCTCCTTTACCTTCAATATGGAAGCTTTGATTCAATCTTCTCTCAATTTTCCTTCTAGATATTTAATAAAAGATAGGCATACCAATGTTACCATCATTCTAAGCATGGCTTGCAGCAATATTGTGAAATCCTATATTCTTCTATTAACATTAATTGGCAACATCAGCCCTGATGGACAAGCTATTATCTATCTTAGCCCTGGCTTTCTCATTTTGAATGCTTATCTTTATCCAATTGCTAGAACAAAATCTTATCTATTGTCTCCCTTACAGGGTGATTTGATAGCTCCGTTGCAAACACAATTTCTTCCCAAATTATCCTATCCATTCCATTATTCCCATTCTATTATCACGAGACTCCCAAAGACTAAGTAAAAAGATGAGATGCCAAATTCACTAAAACTTTTACAAACAGATTGGAGCATCTTTGAAACTTAGGGAACATGCCTCTGCCTTTCCAATTAGCTCCATCTGAACTTGAGTAATGGAAGATGGTAGTGGGGAATCCAGGAATGAAGTCACATATAAACACACTTGTGACTACTTAAGGTCTGTCACTGGAAATTCTGAGAAGAGACTCAAAGTATTTTAACTTTTTTCTTTTTCTGCCATTGTATTTTTACATGAAATGAATCCACAATTCATTTTAGGTCTCAACATTAATCACGTTGTTCTCATAATCAAAAAACCCAAGGTCAGTTGGCTTGGCTTTGAGAAGGCCCAAATGTTCAATGATCAAGGAAGACATCAAAAATATAAAATAAAATAAAATAAAATAAGATAAAATAAAATAAAACAGAAGAAGTAAATATGTTTGATGAGTTGTTTGATGTTAGGTGATAGGTTTATTCATTTATTTCAGTTCTAAAAGTACAATGTGGCCATCACCCTGGCTTCTTTAATGTATTAAGAGTACCCAGACTCTTCACTTAGTCTCTGCATTAAGGTTTCTGAAGTGTCACTGGCCTTTCCAGAAACTCAACACCATATCAGAATCATCTTTTATTAAATTATTTTAATAATTTGGTTTAAATATTCTTATCAAATCAATCCTCACCATACAATGGACCCACTTCCATTTGGAAATAAAAATAACAAACACAAGTTTCAGAATGCTCTCACCTTCAAGACCCAAAGAGGAAGAAATTATAAAAACCTGTCTTTTAAGAGATCCCAGAGAAATGACTTGCATAGTATGTGAAATCTCACCATGGGCTGTTTAGGGCCCAGAGTCACTATTAAATCACTGACACATCAATATCATATTTTAAACATAAACAAGTATCATAAATTATTTTGTGTTCTGATAAAAGTCAGATTTCCCAAGTCTATTTAAATATCAGAGTCATTTTGGAGCACAATATATATTGCTACTCTCAACAAGAAAACACTCTGAATTATTACACTAGAGAGATTTTAGGAGCAAATATTTTTAAAATGCTTCTTTAAAATATGTATTGTTGAGAAGTTTTGTGTAAATGAATCTATACAGTGTCTACTTGTTATGTTTGAATCTACAAGTAATAAAGATTTAAATATACATTACTTACAATTGCCTATGGGGACAAGGGAAAGTGATTAAACTAGTGTTAAGAATCCATTGATTCTAACTTTGATTGTTTTCATTTTAAAAGTGTTAAAGAAATCGTGATAAAATGTTTAAAATATTCCTAGATTTTGAATGTGTGTATTCTAAGAAACTAATTTTCCTAGTTTCTTTCTATATGTCTGAAATATTTTACCATTTTAAATACTACCCTCTTTAGGTATTTTTGTTGAGCATAAAAGTTGGGGAAATATGTAAATAACTATTACACAACAAACTTAATGATTTAAGTTGGAACATTGAGGAGAATTAAAATGCGCACTTGGTAACTTTAGCCAGCAAAAGAGGCAAACTATAACATATGGCCAGACTTAAATTAAAGTATTTTAAATCTTAATGCATTAACTTCTTAACAAGAAAATTTATCTTTTATCATTTCCCCTAATCTCCCTCTTCAGAAGTTATTATAGATAGAGGTTATTGATCTAATGGGCTCAATTTATTATCCATCTTTTCACAGAAGCACTTTAGGGTAATATATAATTTTTAAAAGAGTCATATAATAAATAATGAAAGTTATAAAATTAAAACACCCAATTCCCGGGCTTGAGTAAAATACAGCTGTCCATCATCATTTATTTGCATGCTCAATATTTTAAGGCAGTACCAAGTGTCATGATATTAGAAAATAAATGAAAACATAGTCTTTTACCTCAAAAAATTATGTGCTAAAAACCGGGTATGATGGTTCAAGTCTATAATCCCAGCACTTCAGATTATGAGGCAGGAGGATTACTATGTGTTTGAAGTAAGCTTGTACGCTGTCTGAAAAAGCAAAAGTGAAATCATCAGGCACAGGAAGCAACAGTGATTTCTGTCTATAGACAAACTACAAAAGAGTACAAACTACAGATTCTGTAACTCTGAGGTTACAATGAAAAGTGAGATCTGCTTTCCTCTGGAAGACTCAGGACAAGGGAGAGGCAGTCACACAGTTAATCATGTGATCATTTCCAGTTGCTATGTCCCAGCATTTAGTTTCTTGTCTCCTTTCTTGTATCTCACTTTATACACAGGTTTGGGTTTATCTGTTTTGTTTCAGTTTTCCCTGGCTCTTGCTTCTCTGCTTTGCACATTATCTCAGCAGCTTCTAAGAATAAATTCAGTTCTGCTTCTTTGGCCTAAGATATATGAAGGACAATATCTTTCTGCTAGAAAGACTTAGATAACTAATGTAGAAAAATGCTCCCAAATGTGCTAAATGATTGGGGAAACAAAAGCAATCCATTGTCTCAAGCAGATGAACAGTGCAGATATAGCTTAATCCAGGACTCACGTGATAGGACCAGGTCCCATATGGCCCGTCATGTTGTTGGAACATTTTCAGTGTGGGCTGTATTCTCAAAATATCTTCCCGTTACGATTAATAAACTGCCAACAAGAGCTAAGTAGTTTCTTTGGAGGTTCACATCCAGATGAAATAAAGTTAAAGTGGTTCCCAGCACTTTCAATTAATATCCCTTCAGTTTCACTCAAAAGTAAAGCCTGATTTTAGTGAAATACTGTCCTCTGAGTTCACTGTGGCTGATTCTCCCCACCACCCCCCAGGACCAAAGGCCTTTCCTCCCATTGATGCTTGAAAAGACCATCCTCTGTGACTGCTCCTTAATTCTGTTTCCCTCTGAATCATTCCATCAAAGAAGACCAGTTCTTACTACAAGTACTTGTTTCTTCAAAACTATAGCTATAGAGGAATCTTCTGGGTATATGTCCAGGAGTGGTATAGCAGGATCCTTGGGAAGTGACATGCCCAGTTTTCTGAGGAACGGCCAGACTGATTTCCAGTGGTTGTACCAGTTTGCAACCCCTCCAGCAGTGGAGGAGTGTTCCATCCTCGCCAACACCTGCTGTCTCCTGAATTTTTAATCTTAGCCATTCTGACTGGTGTAAGGTAAAATCTCTGGGTTGTTTTGATTTGCATTTCCCTAATGACTAATGAAGTTGAGCATTTTTTAAGATGCTTCTCAGCCATCCAAAGTTCTTCAGGTGAAAATTCTTTGTTTAGCTCTGTACCCCATTTTTAATAGGATTATTTGGTTTTCTGGGGTCTAACTTCTTGAGTTCTTTGTATATATTGGATATTAGCCCTCTGTCGGATGTAGGGTTGGTGAAGATCTTTTCCCAAATTGTTGGTTGCCGATTTGTCCTTTTGATGGTGTCCTTTGTCTTATAGAAACTTTGTAATTTTATGAGGTCCCATTTGTCAATTCCTGACCTTAGAGCATAAGCTATTGGTGTTCTGTTCAGGAACTTTCCTCCTGTACCAATGTCCTCACAGGTCTTCCCCAGTTTCTTTTCTATTAGCTTCAGAGTGTCTGGCTTTATATGGAGGTCCTTGATCCATTTGGAGTTGAGCTTAGTACAAGGAGACAAGGATGGATCAATTCGCATTCTTCTACATGCTGACCTCCAGTTGAACCAGCACCATTTGTTGAAAAGGCTATCTTTTTTCCCTTCCGACAACTCCTTTGTCGAGGATCAAGTGGACATAGGTGTGTGGGTTCATTTCTGGATCTTCAATCCTGTTCCATTGACCTGCCTGCCTGTCACTGTACCAATACCATGCAGTTTTTAACACTATTGCTCTGTAGTATTGCTTGAGGTCAGGGATACTGATTCCTCCAGAATTTCTTTTGTTGTTGAGAGTAGTTTTAGCTATATTGGGTTTTTTGTTATTCCAGATGAATTTGAGAATTGCTCTTTCTAACTCTATGAAGAACTGAGTTAGGATGTTGATGGGTATTGCATTGAATCTGTATATGGCTTTTGGCAAAATGGCCATTTTAACTATATTAGTCCTGCCGATCCATGAGCCTTGGAGATTTTTCCATTTTTTGAGGTCTTTTTTCCATTTCCTTCTTCAGAGTCTTGAAGTTCTTGTCATACAGATCTTTTGCATGTTTGTTAAGAATCACCCCAAGGTACTTTATACTGTTTGTGGCTATTGTGAAAGGGGTCATTTCCCTAATTTCTTTCTCAGCCTGCTTATCCTTTGAGTATAGGAAGGCTACTGATTTGCTTGAGTTGATCTTATAAGCTGCCACATGCTCCACTATGTTCATAGCAGCCCTATTTATAATAGCCAGAAGCTGGAAAGAACCCAGGTATCCCTCAACAGAAGAATGGATGCAAAAAATGTGGTATATCTACACAATGGAGTACCATTCAGCCATTAGAAACAATGAATTCATGAAATTCTTAGACAAATGGATGGAGTTGGAGAACATCATAGTAAGTGAGGTTACCCAGTCTCAAAAGATCAATCATGGTATGCACTCACTAATAAGTGGATATTAGTCTAGAAAATTGGAATACCCAGAACATAATCCACACATTATGGCCAACGGAGGAGTGGTCTCTGGTTCTGGAAAGACTCAGTTTAGCAGTACAGGGCAATACCAGAACAGGGAAGTGGGAAGGGGTGGGTGGGAGAACAGTGGGAGGGAAGGGGGCTTATGTGATTTTCGGGGAGGGGGGCCTGAAAAGGGTAAATCATTTGAAATGTAAATAAAAATATATCAAATTAAAAAAAGATTTTAAAAAACCCATAGCTATAGAACCAGGAAATGAATTCTGGATGGACAAGAAGGAAAGAAAGAGAGGAGAAACAGGAGGAGACAGGGAAGAAGGTGGATCAGGAAGAAGAACTAAATGGAAGGATGAAAAATGGAGGCAAGGCAGTGCTGGAAAGTCCGATTATGTTAAGTGTTCAGTGAACAGCTCCTTAAATAAAACAAAGCAAGAAAAAAGAAAAAAAGAACAGGAAAAGAAAAGAAGGCCATCTTTTCCTGAGACAATCTTTCCCTATGTTGGAAATTGCTATTATTCAGATTCCTCCATGATGCTGATATTTAAGACACCATTAACAAGTGATTGAGTACAAAGTTGATGATAAATTTACCATAAATATGTGGTATGTGAACATTCACACAAAAAGTGTTTTAATGTTTAAAAACAAATTAGTATACATAATTAGGGAAAATTATATTTTTCAATGCATAATCATTCTGTTCTTAAAGTAATTTGTTTTCTTTTAAGTTTATGTAAAAATTTATTTTAAATTATTAGTTTAACAACTAGTTTACTGTATATCCAAAACTTTTAGAAATTGGCTCTTTCGTATTAGTACAGATTGACAGTAGGAAATGACAAACAAAGCATTTTTCTCTATTCCTTTGGGGAATATCAGTCTCATACTGAAAACTAAAGGTGTCCAAAGAAGTTATCATCATCATCATCATCTTCATCATCATCATCACCAGCATTATCACTATTATCATCACCACCTACATCACTGTCATCCTCATTAAAACAAAACTTTTAAGTTAATTTCTATAAATTGCTGGTCTTGGAAATTCTTCATCCTATTAGCTCTGCTCTTCTCAAACTGGTCTCATTTGTTCTGGCTTTCTCTACATAATCACAAAAGAATACACATGGAATGCAATCACTGATAAGTAGATATTAATTAGCCCAGAAGCTCTGAATTCTCAAGACAGAGTTAGCATAACAAATGATACTCAAGAAGAGGGAAAGAAAGGGCCCTGGCTCTGAAAAGAGTTGATCAACCATTGTAGGTGAGTACCAGGACAGGGCAATGGGAGGAGGGTAATTAGGAAATAGGTGAAGGGAAGAGGGCTTATGAGACGACAGGGAGGGGGAAACTGGGAAAGGGGAAACATTCGGAATGTAAACAAAGAATATAGAAAATTTTTAAAAAAGAAAAAAAAAGAAAAAAATATGTTTCTACAAGCCTCCATTCACACTATTTCCAGAAATTCTTCTGGAAAGAACCATTTAACTATATTTAATCCTTACACCACAAATAACAGTATTCTTATTATATTTTCAAGCCAAATTTATTAGAACTTAAAAATTCTAGTCCTAAGGCTACCCACTTAAGAAATAAAGCTTTATATTTGAGATCATAATTTCTCAGTTCTGCTGTAAGCTAATTATAATGCTTGGTGATAATATCTAGATGTACCCTTATTTGTTAAAAATTGAGGTATTTGTTTCAAATTTTTATTTTACATTGAGTTATTGAATTCTTATTTCATCAGGTAAAATATTTCTCACTGTCAAAAAATTTCAGAATTCCAAAATAAAATGTACTAGAGAATTCTATCACTCTCTGTGTATTCACCAAAATTTCAGGTCTGGTTGTTGTACAAGACACATAAATGAAGTCTCTGATTTGCTCCAGGCTCATTTAGATTACATTAGCTGTCATAGAACTAAAGCTTACCATTCTTATTTTTTCTTATCTTAACTTTTCTGTGAGGACACTCATTAAGTCTTTAGAAGAAAACATGAAGCTATGTCCCTGCTTCTAAAGATTATATTCCCTGTGCATTATGTATAATTCTACCAACAACTCTAAGACATACTAAAGAGCTAGCCATCAGATAGGTAAGCTTTAAATAATTTCAGTCAAATAATTACCTGTATCTGCAATTACTTATATATTTTACTTTCCTGTGGGTTATTTGACTTTAGATAATACAGTCAAGGAAATTGAAAACAGGCCAGCTTCACATGCAAGTACTGTGATTTACAACCAAACAAAAGCTAAATGATACTAGAAAGTGGCGCATTAACAAATGTTTCCATGTATGCAAGCATGGAAAAATAGCAGGGATTTTTCAGCCACGAAATGCAACCAGCATCTGAGGCAGGTCAAAATCAAAGCAACTGTGTTTCAGCAATCACAACCAGTCACTATGGGAAGAGCAATTTAGATTCAGTAAAGTAATCTTAAGTGTCATATCAAGTTAATGTTAATATGAACCTTATTAGCCTTGCAGATATATTAGTAGTACATGCATAATCTTTCTTTTAGCTTCAGAGATGAGTACAAGTGAAAACTAAAGAGTCTTTTCCCCAGTTCTAGATTTACAATGAAACTAGTTGAGAAGGGGATATATTTTTATAAGAAAAATACATCTGAACAGAGTTCAGTGCTGATTCTTTCTTATCAACCAACCAACCAACCAACCAACCAATCAATGAAACAACCAAACAAACTAGTAAAACCAAGTTACCTATGGGTCATGTAATGAATGATCACCTGCTGATTCCGTTGCCTTGTTTGGCTTGCTAATGTTTGTTGTTTTGCTTAGCCTTTGACATAACCCAACGTTACAATTATTTTACACTCAGAAACCCTTAGCAGTTAAAAGCATGCATCATTGTATGTCTTCCTAGGTTCAAAATATTGTTTATGTAATTCACTAAGTATGACAGAGGTTTTGTCATATGTTCATCAATTTTCGTAGGTTAAGACATAAATGACAAGTCCCATGGTTATGAAAGAAGTCACATTTGACATTTTCCGCCATGCTCATATCTCCCCCAGTCAACCTCCATTGCTCTAACTGTTCCACTTCCACATTGGTCTTCAGAGAGATATTCCTCCAAATTGGACCTGACTACAATGTCAAAAAAAAACCTAGGAAACTCTGAGAATCTACAATAAGGGTTCAAGAGAAGGGTAACAACAAGAAATAGACAGTACTTTTTACTTTGGAAATCAGATGATATGTTATTTTGATAAGATAGTACCATTTTCAATTTTACAGCTATTAGAGCATTAGAGCTTAGACCACCTTGGGCAAGTCAATGTCAGTTGCAAAATTAGAGTAAATTTCTCTCTCAGTTATATGGCTAAGGTTCTGATGAGCTAATTTACATAAGCCTCAAAAACACTGCCTAAGATTCAGCATGGTTAAGTGGCTTGGCTGCTTCTCAGTAATTTCTTAAAGTTGACTTCTTTGTGCCACTCCACTTATTTGTAACACATTTGTGTTGTGGGTCTGTAACACACCAAGTACTAAATAACCAATTACTGTATGCACAAATTTTTGTTTTGCTTTAAAACATTTTTCATCAGTTTAGTCTTTAACAGTTTCATACTAATGTAAAATAAATTCTGGTCACACTCATCCCCCCTCCCCTTTTTAATCAACCCATTTCTACCAACTCCACCTCACACCAAGTCCCCCCCCCCATCGCACTATCCTGTCTCCAAACAAACAGAGTCAAAAAAATAAACAACAAAAATAACCCATTCAAAAATAAGGTTGTGATCCCACCAGAGTGCTCTAAATAAAGAAATGAACATCATAGTATTCCAACGTGAAGTTTATCTTCCCTAGTAATTAGGGAAATGCAAATCAAAACAGCTTTGATATTTCATCTTACTCCAGTCAAAATAGCAAAGATCAGCAAAATAAGAAATGCCAAAGAGGATGTGGAGGATCCCTCATTCACAATGGGTGAGACTGAAGTCTGAAGAGAAAGTATTGCCCAGCTATGCCATCCTGTAGCACATGTCCAAAAGACTCAGCAGCCTCCTCCAAATACTTGATCAGCCATGGTCATTGCTGCCCTGTTAACAGCAGCTAAGGTATGGAGACAACCTAAAGGTCTGCAACCAATAAATAATGATGATTTGAGGTGCATATATACTATGAACGAAAAGGCTACTCTACTCAGCTATAAAGAAAATAATGTAATTTGAATTAAAGAGAGCATATTAGAAAAAAGTTAAATTACACAAGGTAACTCAGAAAGACAAAGGTCCTGTTTTTCTCTAGTCTGAGTTTTCTGGCTCCAAATCTTCAGGTATGAGGACATGGCCAGAAGTAACTGTTGAAATCAGAAAAGTAAAAAGAAAATATTGCCAGAGTAGGAAGGAGTGGGGAGAACACAAAGGTGCACAAGAGTATATTATTGGTCTTAAGAGGAAAAATGGTGGAGGAGGAATTGATTCAGCAGAGAGAAGGGCATATACATAAAAAAGAGCTAGGATTGTAAAAAAAAAAAAGCATGTGGTAATTTGAATACTAATGGCCCCCACAGGCTCATGTATTTTGAAAACCAAGAAATGGAACTCTTTGACAGAATTAGAAGGATTAGAAGGTGTGGCCTTGTTGGCCATGGGTTTTGAGGTTTCAAAGTCTTCTACCATGCCTTCTCTGTCTGCAACCTACAGGTGGGGATGTAGCTCTCTCCAATTGCTACAGCATCAGGGCTGCCATGCCCCCATCATGATGATAATGAACTAAGCTTCTGAAACTTTTAGACCCTCAGTTCAGTGCTTTCTTTTATAAGAGTTGCCTTGGTCATGGGACTGCATGGCAGCAATAGAACATTGACTAAGACCAACACTAGGGACGTCTATAAAAGTCAGAAGAAATTATACTATAAACTACCTCGAATTACCTATAATTTATGTAAGCAAACATACACAGAGACTGACACACGCATGTTTCTCTCTCTTTCTCTTCTCTTTCTCTTCTCTTTCTCTTTCTCTTTCTCTTTCTCTTTCTCTTTCTTTCTCTCTCTCTTTCTCTTTCTCTTTCTTTCTCTCTATCTCCCCCCCTCTTTCTCTCTCACACACACAGCAGTAGATGAAGGACAGTCAGTCAGGGAGTCAGAGAGACAGACAGAGAGATAAAGAGATAGAGAGGTGGATTTATTTAAATGAAAATTTCAACCTGGGCTGATAATGCCCTAAGTGCCATGGACAAACTACAGAAATCTAATAGCACTGATTCCTTGCTCTGTTTTGATTTTGACTTTATGAATCTTTGGACTTAACCAGAGCTGCAGTGTGGAGACGGACAGGTTTGGAGCTCTCCACTCTCACACAGGTACCTCAGCCGGGCTATAGCCCTGACTACACTATCTTTTCCCAGCAGCCCCCAACTGCCATCAACCAGTTCAGTTCAGTTTAAACTGTCGTGGTAAAATTATTTAAAAGTCAATGTATTGTAGCAAACATACAGGTTCAACTCCTTCCAGATTCTCATCATTTCTCTTTTTCATCCATCCTTTCTTATTAATGTCTTTACTCTGAAGCATTAAAAACACCTATGTGGTTTAAATTTCAATAAGTGAAGACGCCAGTTTAAACAAAAACCTTAAAGAAGTTAATAATGTAATTTAAAATTTTTCTATTGCCTGCCTTAGTATGGGAAGGCCCCTTGGGTCTTCTGCAGTCTTACTCTCAAGTTACAGAGAATGAGATGTGTAAAATTTAAATTTCATAGACCTGCAAAATAATCAGTGAGTGTGGAGAAAGATGAACTTGTGAGAGTTCATCTTCCCTTATTTTCATCTTCAGAGATCTATTGCATGCTTAGCAGTCCTGTAGTTAAAGTGAATGCATCATTATGTATGGGTGCATCTTCCTGTCAGCTGCTGCTGCTGGTGGTGGTGGTGGTGATGATGATGATGATGATGATGATGATGATGATGTCTTTTGCAAACTATTCTTTGGGTTATTTATGCATTAATACTTTGTCCAGGCACTGAAGGACAGAGTTAAATTATTAGCCACTTCAGCAAAGAATTTTCTCCAGGTAAAATGTGAATTTTTGAAAAAAATATATTCATTCATTTGTCTGTGTGTCTCAGTCATGTTGTATGCCGCCATTCTAGTCTCCACAGCAAGGTGACTAGTTGGATGATCTGAATTATAAGGTGTGCAGTATATTCAAAATAACTAAAAATTCAAATGTTGCTCTGGTGCTCCGACAAGTCTTGGAAATGCAGAATATTCCAAAAGTTAGAGTTGCCTGAGTAAGGAATGAATAGAAAATACAGACACTGTGCTTTGAAAGTGAAGAATTCACGAATAGTCAGCTCATTACCCCAACATCCTTTAAGAACATAGTTTTTAGAAGCATCTGATATAGAACAATTCACTTAATTTTATGTTTCTTTACAGCAGGGACAAATGGATAAAATGGATTTAAAAACTAAATCTATTTAGTTTTTAGATGTCTACCTGTCATCGGGGTAGTCACTGAAGTGTATAGAAAGTGTAACTTCTTCTGTATTAAAATGTAAGCCTCTAATGTTAAGTAATTAACTAATAAATGGGAGAGATGTTGAACAGTTGTAAAGTCAGATTGTTTTGTTTCCTCTGTAAATGTTATCTCATTTTAAGAACATCCTTTCTGTCAAAAAAAAAAAAAAAAACCTCAAGAAAATGTCATAGGCTTCTGCTCTTAGAACAGTTTTGAGCTTGCTACAGTACTGACTGAAAAGACAGTGATTTCCTCCTTCCAGTCCCCACACAGGGGTGGCCTCATTTAGTAATACCCCCAACTAGGAACCTGCACTTACCTAATAAATGTCCTTTCAAAATACAACTTCCAGAGTCCAGGATTTAGAGTAAAGCCTGACAGTTGTTTCTTGCATTCAACGAGTCTGAATAAATGCATGATATTCTCTTTGAACCATGCAGAGTCCTTTCACTGTGGTTAATTCCCCTCACACCATGCCTGTTTATGTCCTCTGTGCTCTCCACAGAGAGCAACACAACGTTTTACCATCTCCAGAGTTTCACCTTTTCGATAATGTCTGAATTTTGGAATCACATGGTATGTGGCTATTCTGGGTGTGCACATAACTCATCCATATTGCTATTCATTATAATGTTTATTACACTGAGTAATACTCTGGTATCTGGATGTTTCACAGTTTAAGAAGTAGAAGAAACTTGGTGGCTTTTAAATTGTGGCAATTATAAGTAAGGTTGCTACAAATATCTCTAGCCTTTATATGACTTTATTCATTTATTTACCCATCCATCCATCCAGTCAGTCAGTCACTTTGGATAAGGCTTTTGATCCCTCTCTGTGTGTGTGTACACCAAAGCTCGTGAACATTTGATTGTGTAGTAAACTGGACACATGTACCATTAGGAAATACAGCCCAACTGAAGGACGCAGGTGATTGCACCTGTGCCTTTGAAGAGCACTCTCTGCATTCTGGTGTTTCCTTTTCTGTTATAAAATCTCAGTCACATGAGACTGTTTCACATAAGCCAAAATGAGTCTCTATTCATTTGATTTCTCTCAGATGATGTGTGACAGTGATGCCAGGGAAAGAAACTTTATATGGTGACAGAACCATAGTCTTTTCAAGCAAATATGTGACACACTAACAGTAAGCACTTCCCTGAACTGTACTACCAGTAGGAAAATTCATCATTTCAATGCATTCTTGATGAAGCAGGTATAAACTCACTGATCTATGAATACTCCGGGTCCAATCACGAACCCACAGTAGTCACAAGTAGCCACCAGCCCTTCAGTTTGTGACCCTTGAGTAACACAATCTATCCAAACATTCTAATCAAGGCATTAAAATGTAATCAGTGATGATAATTGTCATGATATGGATTCAAATTTAGTTGTATCACAGGAATCCTTCCTTCTATATATTCAAAACACATTAGCCAGCAGTCGGCATAACCCAGATATTACTCAAATGCTTTAAATTTCAATAAAAATCAGGACATTCTAGCTTCATCCAATCTCAGATATATAAAAGGCCATGCCAGGTCTTGGAAAAGGAAGTGGGGCTAGGAACCTATGCTTTTCCAGCTATGATCTTTCATGGCCTTCTAGTGTTATAGATCTAGGGTGATGCTGAAGGAAGCACAGAAGTCATTGTCGGGAGAGAGAATACTATGACACGAAAAGTAAAGGCAATTTTAACTTCATTTTTTTTCATTTTACTTACATAACTTCAATGAGGTACAAAGCTTACACTATCTCTAAATGATGTCCTGGGTCCTTTAGTCTTCCACTTTTATAGATCCCACCTATCTAATTTTTTTTTTACTGAGGTACAGGTATTTCTACCCTCTTTTAAATGAATTAAAACCATAATATTATTATTGGAAAAGAAGCAGAAGTTTGAAAATAATGTGATGATTTTACAATACAATAATATTTCTTTTGGGTATATACTGCTTTTAAATTTATTCATAATATATGTGCAATAAATTAAAACTCCATATCCAAATTGTACCATGTCTTTTTTGAGGTATGAACTCACAACATTAGCATTCACATTCTACTAATACTAACCTGCTGAGATAAAGGAATGAGAAGAGCTTATTGATGGCATATTTTCAGCTAGGCCTCAGAGAAATTCCTGGTTCTGTGGCTCCTAATTAAAAACATCCCATCTTCTCATTGGTGACTCCTGAAAAGAACACAGTAGATTCTTGGGGCTCTCAAAGACTTAAACACCAGCCAAACAACCTACACAGGCTGGACCTAGGCACCGCTGCACATAAGTAGCAGATGTGCGGCTTGGTCTTTATGTGGGTCCCTAACTCTGCTATCCCTAACTCTGCTGTCTATCTGAGATGTGCTCTCCTAGATGGGCTGCCTTGCCTGGCCTTACTGGGAGAAGATGCACCTAGCTCTGCAAAACTTGATGTGCCATGATAGGGGGATAACCACAGGGAGGGAGGGACCTTCAACTTCTGTGAGAAAGGGAGGAGGGATGGTGGTAAGGATTGTAGGAGGGAGTGACCAGAACGGGGTAGTGAGATTTTCTTTTAGCTTCTTTTCCAGATTTGAGATGAAGGAGATAAGAGCACAGAGGTCAACAATATTTTTAAAACATAGTATTTTCTTATAAATCTGATTGCCTTGTTTATAACCTAATTTTTCTGTTCTTAAATTTCAGATCTAGACAAAAAGTCCAAGAATATAAACTATCCCCCTTTCAAACAATTGACTATGCATATTTATCTTATGTTTACTTTGACTCTGGATGGCAATTGCTTAAAATATAAAGAAGCTGTGATTTTATTACACGCTTGACCTTTTCAAATACTGGTTTATGGGGGATGGAAGTAGCAAGGATTGAGCCTAGAGCTTCATTAATCCCAAGCAAGTCCTATGGGATGTAGCCCAAGTTGAACCATCCAAAATTCACATTGAATGTAATACTATTTGACTATCTGGAGGACACTCTTTTGCTATCACTATTTCATGAATGAAGGCAAAGCTACATATTCTGTGCTAAGAAGACTGAAATAAAATAAAAATGAATCATTTACGCTAGTGATGCTAACCTCCAAATGAGCAAAGAAGCTGTCTAGATGAAGAATCAGACTGGAAAGATAACTTAAAGCTCTGAAATGTGCTCTGCTGGAAATAAAGTTCATTGTACCATAGAGGACAGTGGATTGCAAATAATAAACAGGGTTTAAAAAGCATCACAGGGGATGGGCAAAGATGAAAGGGTGAAATCAAAGGTACGACTTAAAGTTCTAAAGCAAACAAGTTCTAAGGCAAACAGGCAAGTTGTGTTCCAGACTGAATACAAGAGGAAGTACAAGGTCCTTATGCTGAGAAAGCTTTCAAGACCAAGAAGCAGAAGGTCAATGTGGCCAAACCACAGCCAGCAAGAGCAAGAAGAGTTCAGTAGGAACCTGGACCCTAGAAACACTTGCCAATGCTCAATGGTGTGATGTAACACCTCTTAATGCAATCTAGTTTGACAATACCACTCATGATATTCACATTAATATATATTAATATTCTATATATAATATTAATATTATATATAATATATATAATATTTTAATTTTAATGAGAGTTAATTAGTGTCCAGCTTGCTTTGTCATGGGCCATTTAAGATTGGTCTTGAAAGCATTAATCTACTTCCTGAAATGTCATTTAAGTCATTACTTAACAGAGAAACTCCAAAATATCTTCCAGGTGTCTATCTCCAATGCTGTCGTCTGAAGAAAGACAGCACACTGAGCTCAGAGTGAAGTTAGCCGCCAAAACCCTGCAATGATTAAAAAATAAATAAATAAATACGTTGTGCTTTGCTAAGAAAAGATTCTACTATGAAATTTTCAGATGGAAAAACTGGATAGCTCATGGTCAAAAGCCGCTTAAACCAGGCTTCCAAAACTTCTGTACAATTAATCAAACAAATAGTCATAAATAGTCATATATAAGCTTTTAAATAAAATTTCTCTGGGGGGAAAGTGATTTTTAAAGACAATATCTCAGAATAAGATAGATCCCAGTGAGCATTGCATTTCACCATAAAATTGAAACCTAGCTTAAGTTTGCAAATATTTTGGCCCTGAGCCTAGAATAAGTTCCACATGAGCCCCAAGGTAGAGCTTCACACATCTCTTTAAATTTCTCTCTGACTAGAGAGATTACTCTTCTGGGCCAAATTTCTGGATGAGAGGAAGGTATCCTGCGCATCGTTGAATTTCCTATGTGACTCAGGCAAAATCATTCACTTCCTGCTTTTGGCTTTCTTGACATCTTGAGAGGATCTATTGCTGAGCTTTTCTAGTTACTTGACCTTGCATCTGCATCCCTTCTCCCCTTACTTCCTCTTTCACTCTTTTAGCAGAAGGTTACTTACTCCAAAGAATCTCAGTGCTAACTCATGTGTCTTACATTTGAACGTCAGTGTCATGGTTACATTTAATATCAACATGGGTAGGCCTTGTTGCCAGAGGTCCACTGTGGGAATAACAGTTACACTTCATTAGATTTAATTCCATGGACTTTGAGCCTCTATGTGAACTAGATTGCCTTTATAATGACAGTGAGTTTCATCCAAGCAGTTGTGAGGTACTGCAAGGAAAAAGAGCATCGTCTCCAGCTAACAATGTACTTGGGCTTTCAATACCTTTTCCCTGGGTCAGGACTCTACTTCTGCTGCCAGCCTGCTTATATATAATAATTAATGTTAATTTTTTGAACTTTCTTTCTGTCTGTCTATAGATCCCTCTCCTCACTCTCTAAACATATGTGTGTTATCAATGTTGTATTTTCTTCCTTGTTCATATATTATATATAATTTTAACTAATATGTTCAGTAACTTATTGGAAAAACTCACTAAAAATCAGTGAGACATCAGTTTAATAACATATTGAGTGTGTGAGTTGATAAATGGTTAACAAACAGGGATAATCGCTACAAGTTTAGATTTCCCAAAACCCAGAACATGAACAAAACATTTTTGGAGGGGGGAGGTCTTAAAGCTGAACCAAATGGCAATACAATAAAAAAATGAGATACAGGTCTAAACAGAATTCTCAACAGAAAAATTCAAATGGCGGAGAAAGACTTAAAGAAATATTCAACATCTCTTAGCTATCAGGGAAATGCAAATCAAAACTACCTTGAGATTCTGTCTTATATCTGTCATAATGGCTTAGATCAATAACAAGTGAGAGCTCATGCCATCAAGGAAGTTTATCAAGAAGAAGGCATCTTCATTGCTGGAGGAAGTTCAAGGTAGCATAGCCACTATGTAAATCAATATGGCAGTTCCTCAGAAAACAGGGAATTGATCTACCTCAAGACCCGGCTATGCTACTTGAGCATATAACCAACTGTTATCCATCCTACCACAAGGACACTTGTACATTGCAGTTGTATTCATAATACTGAGGACCTAGAAGCAACCTTGGTTTCTCCCAACCAAAGCTTAGTAAAGAAAATATGATACAGTTAAACAATGAAACATGACTGAGCTGTTCAAAATGATGACATCATGAAATGTGCAGGCAACTCAATAGAACTAGAAAATATCATCCTGAGTGAGCTAACCCAGACCCAGAAACACAAGGATGGTATTTACCTATTTATAAATGGATATTAGCTGTAAAGGACAATTATGGTATAATCCTCAGACCGAGAGAGGCTAACTAACCAGAACATTTTTAAGGTGGGGGCACAGGAATCTCTCCGGTAAAGGGAAATAGAATAGATTTTGTGGGTAGATTGTCGAAAGATGAAAATGAGAACAGGAGGGGTCCGACTAGGTATAGGAGAGACCAACAGAGATAGTATTGGGAGAAAGACAACTGGAATTTAGGGGTTAGGGGAAGAAAGGCTGGGAGGAGTAGAGGGAGAGTTAACTTTGCTCAGTTAAGTTTTTTCTAAGCATAGGAAAGGCTGTAATAGACGTTATCTGTAAGAAAAAAAACAGAAGATGAATATGTATAAAGAAATTGTCACCTGACTAAATATGAGAAAAATGAGTGGGAAAAGCTAGCACAAGTGAAATGAGAGAGATGAAAACAAAGGGTCTCTGTTTGACCTAAATTACTAGCTCGGATTATGAAATGTCAGAAGAGCAAGCTTTCCCAGTGACATGGTCTATTAATAATTTTGATATTACAAATAAGAAACAAGCAAGGGAAACCAATAAGAGTATCAAGGATATATTTTTCAACTCTATGAAGTTACAGAAGGGTCCTGCCAGGCTCCAGAAACATTGCTTCTTTGGTGTTTTATGCAGATTATGAGACATTTTCCAGAAGTGCTGAATTTCTAATGCCTTTATCTTGACTATTGTAAGCAATGTGGTGCAAGCTGCTAAAAGCATCCTATAAATATGAGCCTCTCAGAAATGGTTTTCATTTAGTTGTCAGGCCAAGACTCCTTGAATTTACAATGATTCTTCAAAGGAAAGAGACAGGGCTGTTCACATACTTCTAAGTGGGCTTCAAAGAGATTCCTCCGCAAAATGAAAGGTATATAAACACTGTCCACTCAGTGGCTGGTATACACAAATGACTCATTTGAGACTTTGAAAACAGAGTCAGCCTTTACAGTGATGACTGGGCTATGAGTATAGCAGAATTTCACTGGGAATCATTTCAATGATTTTTTTTCCTCCCAATAGTCATATTTGGTTTTATCCTGGTTTCTGGGATATCTGGCCTCTGGTTTCTGGTCCTCCAGCCAGGGTAATAGTTGGTTTCCCTCTCACGGCAAGTGTCTCATTGCTTGGCCACTCTCAGAATTTCTGCACCACCTTTACCCTGGCAGAACTAATGAAACAGATGCAGTGACCCCAAGCCAAATAATAGGCAGAGCTCAGGGAATCCTGCATAAGAGGGGTAGGAAAGATTGCAGGAGCCAGAGGGGTCAAGGACACGCTAAAAATCTCATAGAATCAACTAATCTGGGTTCATAGCTGATCACAGAGGCTGAACCAACAGTCAGGGAGCCTGCATGGATCTTGCCTAGGCCCTCTGCACATATGTTACAGTTGTGTAGCTTGGTGTTTTTGTAGGACTCCTAACAGTGGGAGCAGAGGCTGCCTCTGATTCTTCTGTCCGCTTTTGGAACTGCTTTTCTCCTATTGGGTTGCCCTGTTCAGCCTGACTGGGAGGGAGTGTGCCCAATCCTTTTGCAACCTGATGTGCTATGTATGTTTTGTTGATGCCCCTGGAGACCAGATCATTTTTGGAAGGAAGTGGAGGAGGAGTGGATTGGGAGGTTAGGAGGGACAGGAAACTGTTGTCGGGATGTACTATGTGAGAGAACAGATAAATAAAGATAAAAGAAGAAAAGATAGGCATTTGTTATCCAAATTTGTTGCTTAGACCAACATGGGAAAAAATTGTGCAGGTAATGGAGTCAATTACTATTTTAAGCAAAAAGAAAGACTCTGATATAAATTTTTTAAAATGCTCTTTAGAATATTTGATGCTTCCAATTTCTAGGGAAATGATACCAATACATTCTGAGAATTGGAATACATAATGTAAGGCTTCAGATTTTATTTTCAGATGGTTATTTTCACATAAAACTATGCACATCTCATATAAAAAATGTTATTCAGGTCCATTATGTTCATTTTAATATGAAGTTTTTCATCCATCAAGAGTATATTATTCTGTTAATATAGTGTGTGTTATTACATTTATCTCACTAATAGGATAATAATAAAACATATAAAAGTAAAATTGTTCACAAACTACTCATTGGAATTTTTCTTAAAAAAAAAAACTTTAGCAAATATAGAGATTCCAGTATCAAAATTAGAATTTTAAGTGTCATTAAGATTTTTTTTATTTTATTCGATATATTTTTACATTTCAAATGATTTCTCCTTTTCTGGCCCCCCACTCCCCAAAAGTCACATAAGCCCCTTTCCCTCCCCCTGTTCTCCCACCCACCCCTTCCCACTTCCCTGTTCTGGTTTTGCCTTATACTGCTACACTGAGTATTTCCATAACCAGGGGCCACTCCTCTTTTCTACTTGTACCTCATTTGATGTGTGGATTATGTTTTGGGTATTCCAGGTTTCCAGGCTAATATCCACTTATTAGTGAGTGCATACCATGATTGATCTTTTGAGACTGGGTTACCTCAATTAGTATGATGTTCTCCAGCTCCATCCATTTGCCTAAGAATTTCATGAATTCATTGTTTCTGATGGCTGAATAGTACTCCATTGTGTATATACCACATTTTTTGCATCCATTCTTCTGATGAGTGATACCTGGGCTCTTTCCAGCTTCTGGCTACTACAAATAGGGCTGCTATGAACATAGTGGAGCATATATCCTTATTACATGCTGGGGAATCCTCTGGGTATATGCCCAGGAGTGGTATAGCAGGATCTTTTGGAAGTGACATGCCCAGTTTTCTGAGGAACCGCCAGACTGATTTCCAGAGTGGTTGTACCAATTTGCAAATCCACCAGCAGTGGAGGAGTATTCCTCTTTCTCCACGTCCTCGCCAACACCTGCTGTCTTAGGATTTTTTAGAAGTTATCATCAGCATATGGCACAGTTAAAGAGCTAGATATGCAGAGACCATCAGTCTTTAAAGCTACACCAGAATCCTATTCTGTGTCTCACTTAATCCATGCCAGGCCAGGAGGCTGCCGGCAAAGAATAAATTGCATTAAGCATTGAAAGGTAATTGCGCACTCACATAAATCTTTATCAGATATGCCATTCACTGCTATTTCCTCTCACATTTTATTTTTTCTATTTTCTTTTTTTATTCGATATTTTTATTTACATTTCAAAAGATTTCCCCTTTTCTCCCCTTCCACTCCCCGAAAGTCACATAAGTCCCCTTCCCTCCTTCTGTTCTCCCATCCACCTCTTCCCACTTCCCTGTTCTGGTTTTGCCCTATACTGCTACACTGAGTCTTTCCAGAACCCGACAAGAGTCTTTCTTGGAGCAAATGGTTGGAACTTTGCAAAATTTCCAATTTTTCTTCTGATGTGGATATGCTTGTGATATCACATCTAAGACATCAAGATCTAGGTCCCAAAGATGATCTCTTATGTTTTCTTTTAGACGTGTTATAATTCTGAATAAGGTTTTCTGAGGTAGTTCTGGATGAAGTATGAAATGTGAACCATAGTTCATTACATTCAGCTATGAATGCATAGTTGTTTCAAAAACTTTTGTTAAAGAGAACATACTTTCTTCACTGAATGTGTTTTAGCCTTTGAAAATCAGGTGGTTTATTCTTTTATGCAGTTCTTAGTCTGGTAGAGTCGTAGCTTAAGTATTTATACTAGGATTAAGCTGCTGTAGAGATGACACAGTGGTTAAGTGCGCTTACTGCTCTTCCAGGCTACCAGACTTGGGTTTGCAAACCAACATAAAGACTCTCATCTTCCTGTTCAACATATCATATGTACTCTTCTGATCTCTGAGTGTTTATTTACACACATGGGGCACATGAATTCACTTAGAAACACAAGCATACACTTAAAATAAAAATTTAACAATACTAGAATTAATTTTTCCACATTTTTGCTTTTCAACCATTCATTTTAATTGTCTTTGTTTTATTGTTTTAACAACATATAGAGAGTAGAAAATTTGCAAACTATGCAAGGATGTTCAATATAATCTGATTCCCCTCAATAAAAAGCACATTCGAACATATTTAAAGTATATGTTTTATATTCTTTTGTGAGAATTCTGCCATCTCCATCTGAATAATAAAGCTAAAATTATCCTATATCATAAGGTTATAATTCACAATATAAATTACTGTTATACAATTAGTCAAAATACTCAAAAACTTTCTGAGACATCTATATTTTACTGAAATGACATAGCAAGATATGTAATTAGTTGTTAAAAGTAGTGTATTCTTGAGATGAGAACATTTCCTGAATGAATTGTCTTGACTTACACAATTTTTAACACTACTCATATGTTTGCCAGAAGTGTTTGTGCATGTGAAGATGATCTGAAATTTAGTATTGCCCTTAATTCTGCTTATATAATGTACCTAAAAATTATTCATCAATGTTGAACATAAGTTAATATTTCTCTGACAAAAGAGGGTAGCTCGATGGAACTGATCAGGTTTTATTTTTACTATGTAGTAATTTATAAGCTATGCTGTTCAACTGCCTAGAATAAGAATATTAAAGGCCAAATGAGTATCTGTTCTTTCTTTTACAAATGTATTCACAGAGCTTATTGCTGAACTGAAGCTAAGGTTTGGGGCTGGTCTTTTCACTCTTCTCATAGAGACTACAGAAATATTTGCAAACTTATCAAATAGAACACTACCTACTCTCTTTGAGTCTTTTCTAATATATAAACATGAGTTATAGTCTTAAGATGTTTCATCTTTTGTGACAGAATTAAAAATATAAATTAAAGTAATATCTCTAATCATTACCATATTTACACTTCATAACTCACCTTGAACTGTAGAAAATTCTGTTATATCTATTACCCATCATATATATACATATATATACGTATATATACATATATATATATATATATATACACACATAATATATACTTTAATACTTTAGTAAATATAGAGATTCCAGTATCAAAATTAGAATTTTAAGTTAAGTGTCATTAAGATTTATTTTACAAAGAAAACAAGTTTCTTTACTATGCCACAGATACATCAGTTTCTTACAGATCAAACTGTCATTTACAAAGTAAGGCTATATAACAGAGCCTAAGAAAATGGTTCCGATGTTAAAATTCTTTTTTTTCTTTTTTTTTATTCAATATAATTTATTTACATTTCAAATGATTTCCCCTTTTCTAGCCCCCCCCCACTCCCCAATAGTCCCTTCTCTTCCCCTGTCCTCCCTCCCACCCCTTCCCACTTCCCCGTTCTGGTTTTGCCGAATACTGTTTCACTGAGACTTTCCAGAACCAGGGGCCACTCCTCCTTTCTTCTTGTATCTCATTTGATGTGTGGATTATATTTTGGGTATTCCAGTTTTCTAGGTTAATAACCACTTATTAGTGAGTGCATACCATGATTCACCTTTTGAGTCTGGGTTACCTCACTTAGTATGATGTTCTCTAGCTCCATCCATTTGCCTAAGAATTTCATGAATTCATTGTTTCTAATGGCTGAATAGTACTCCATTGTGTAGATATACCACATTTTTTGCATCCACTCTTCTGTTGAGGGATACCTGGGTTCTTTCCAGCATCTGGCAATTATATATAGGGCTGCTATGAACATAGTAGAGCATGTATCCTTATTACATGGTGGGGAATCCTCTGGATATATGCCCAGGAGTGGTATAGCAGGATCTTCTGAAGTGAGGTGCCCAGTTTTCGGAGGAACCGCCAGACTGATTTCCAGAGTGGTTGTACCAATTTGCAACCCCACCAGCAGTGGAGGAGTGTTCCTCTTTCTCCACACCCTCTCCAACACCTGCTGTCTCCTGAATTTTTAATCTTAGCCATTCTGACTGGTGTAAGATGAAATCTTAGGGTTGTTTTGATTTGCATTTCCCTAATGACTAATGAAGTTGAGCATTTTTTAAGATGCTTCTCTGCCATCCGAAGTTCTTCAGGTGAGAATTCTTTGTTTAACTCTGTACCCCCATTTTTAATAGGGTTGTTCGGTTTTCTGAAGTCTAACTTCTTGAGTTCTTTATATATATTGGATATTAACCCTCTATCTGATGTAGGATTGGTGAAGATCTTTTCCCAATTTGTTGGTTGCCGATCTGTCCTCTTGATGGTGTCCTTTGCCTTACAGAAACTCTGTAACCTTATGAGGTCCCATTTGTCAATTCTTGCTCTTAGAGCATACGCTATTGGTGTTCTGTTCAGAAACTTTCTCCCTGTACCGATGTCCTCAAGGGTCTTCCCCAGTTTCTTTTCTATTAGCTTCAGAGTGTCTGGCTTTATGTGGAGGTCCTTGATCCATTTGGATTTGAGCTTAGTACAAGGGGACAAGGATGGATCAATTCGCATTCTTCTGCATGCTGACCTCCAGTTGAACCAGCACCATTTGTTGAAAAGGCTATCTTTTTTCCATTGGATGTTTTCAGCCTCTTTGTCGAGGATCAAGTGGCCATAGGTGTGTGGGTTCATTTCTGGATCTTCAATCCTGTTCCATTGATCCTCCTGCCTGTCACTGTACCAATACCATGCAGTTTTTAACACTATTGCTCTGAAGTATTGCTTGAGGTCAGGGATACTGATTCCCCCAGATTTTCTTTTGTTGCTGAGAATAGTTTTAGCTATCCTGGGTTTTTTGTTGTCCCAGATGAATTTGATAATTGCTCTTTCTAACTCTGTGAAGAATTGAGTTGGGATTTTGATGGGTATTGCATTGAATCTGTATAGTGCTTTAGGCAAAATGGCCATTTTAACTATATTGATTCTATCGATCCATGAGCATGGGAGGTTTTCCCATTTTTTGAGGTCTTCTTCCATTTCCTTCTTCAGAGTCTTGACGTTCTTGTCATACAGATCTTTCACATGTTTGGTAAGAGTCACCCCAAGATACTTTATACTGTTTGTGGCTATTGTGAAGGGGGTCATTTCCCTAATTTCTTTCTCAGCCTGCTTATCCTTTGAGTATAGGAAGACCACTGATTTGCTGGAGTTGATTTTATAACCTGCCACTTTGCTGAAGTTGTTTATCAGCTGTAGGAGCTCTCTAGTGGAGTTCTTTGGGTCACTTAGGTAGACGATCATGTCGTCTGCAAATAATGATAGTTTGACTTCTTCCTTTCCAATTTGTATCCCTTTGACCTCCTTATGTTGTCGAATTGCCCGAGCTAGTACCTCAAGTACAATATTGAAAAGATAAGGAGAAAGGGGGCAGCCTTGTCTGGTCCCTGATTTCAGTGGGATTGCTTCAAGTTTCTCTCCATTTAGTTTGATGCTGGCTACCGGTCTTATCATAACAGCATTACTAAGCAGGATCCTAAAATTCAAGTAATGAAAAAAATGTGGCAGATATTTGTAATCCTGGTGCTATGGAGGTAGAGACAGGAGCATCCCTAGGGTTCACTGACCATCAGATACAGCCAACTGGGAAGTTCTAGGCCAGTAAGGACGCCATCTCAAAAAGTAGTATGAATAGCTAATCAATTGTTGTGTTCTTCTCTAGAGATGCCTATTTTCACCACTCTCAGTATTTCTTGGTTTCCTCTGACTCTTTGTCTAGAGTTGACATTTTCTTGACTTTTCCCAACTTCCTCACCCACAATAGCATCTCTACTCTTCTGGTCCTTGGTAAGCTCATGCTTGAGCTGTCATGCTGTAGAGACTTCATGGGTACAGTATCTGACACTCCTCAGAGACACAGTCTCATAGCACATGCTCCTGAAATTACACACCTAGGTTACATTATACAGGCAGTTGTATTCATATATTTAGGTATATATACATAAGCACATGTATATGAAAGATAACCAGGGTATAATGGAGTGACTGGGAGGAGGAAAGAGAAGAGATAAATGATGTAATTATATTCAAATCTCAAAAAAATGAAAAATAGTAACAAAGTAATGTGAATGCCACAAAAATCCACACTGCATCTGTACACACTGCACATGCACATAAAATAATTGCATATTGCCTATCTTCAATATTTTATTTTATATTCTTCATTTTGTTCCTGTAACAGACGTCAATTGTGTGATTAAGTAATATGCCACTGTCTTCACTTAATTTTATGAAATAGGATAATAGTGACATAAATTAAATATAAAGATTTCTTCCTCCTTCAAACAGACTCTTGATGTCTCATGACATTTCACTAGCTTGATATGTTAAATTTAAATATGGGATAATTGCTGTATTTCCAATTAGTGAAATATATAGAGATTTTAAATATTTCGACCAAATTGTCATGATTTACACATAATCTATCTAGAAAAATGCTGCCTTTCTAAAGAGTGGAAATATAACAAATTATGTTCTAAAATTTGATTGGTGCTTTGAAATTTAGCTTAATTGATGATTACTATTCTAATTAGTAAGTGCAATAAAATTTGTGAAGTATTTCATGTGGCAAAAGAGAAAATGCAATAATACCAACAAAAGTAGAAATGATAAAGATTTTATATTGACTTATCTTTCTACTGATCACTCAAAGTTATACGCAGTAAACAATGTCTAAAATACAATGTAATGCTTATGATCACTCCAAATACATGCACATAGCATAAAGCACAGAGATCAGAAACTTGTCAAATAAAGACAAGTTTTGATGTTATTATTTGTGCTGGACCACAATAAAAATGTTTGAAATATTTTTAATGAAAAATACATGGAAGAGACACATTAGAGTCCAGATACTCCTTGCTAACTGTAGGAAAACCTTATACACAGCAAACCAGTAGCCAACCTCAAACTAAATGGAGAGAAACTTGAAGAAATGCCCTACTATTCTTTGAGTATGAGATTATCCTCGAAAATGGTTAACCGACTAGGAGTCATAATCCTAATGGCTCTCCCTCTCCCACAAACTCAGTTTTCAAAGACTCCCAATAAGGGTGACATGTCACCACCACCTCCTACATCTCTTCTGGAATTTTGTCTGTCATATGCTTGCACAGGTCTTGTTTCTTGCCTCAGTTGTCAGTTGTTGTGGGTTCATATGTGTGCAGTTGTTGTGAGTTCATATGTGTGCAATATTTGTGGGTTCACATGTGTGCAGTTGTTGTGGGTTCATATGTGTGGCTTCCCTGTTGTGGCCCATGTCCCACCCCCCACCCCCTGAAAATGTTTCTTTGAAGTTATCCACAAATTTTGGCTCTTAAAATCTTTCTCTTCCCTCTTCCATGAAGACCCCTAAGCCTTGATGTATCCTATTTAAACTTGAGCAGGGAGTACAGTTATTTTTAATATTATAAACTTTATTATTTAATAATATTGCAAATAAATACAAGTCCACACCAAAGTTAATCAGTGCTAAACCTGAAATATTATACTATATAAATGAAATACTATGTAAATCAGTACATATTTGGAACTGAACCTGGGAAATTTTATGCTGAAATTTACACTTTAAATATCAAATATATTTTAAGCATTTCCCACCACACACACACAAAAACAAACAAACAAAAAGACAGAATTAGAAGTAGAAAAGCAATTAACTTTATTTTCTCTTTCATAACTCATATGCCTTACCAACATACAGTCCTTATCCTGGATTTTTTACCTTTCCTGCTCTATCTTCTACATGTTTAACTGTACCCACATGTATATTTTCTTGTGGGTATACACATATTATTGCCTATATGATATGTGAATATTCTGAAAATGAGAAAGAACATGTAGGGTTTTTTTTCATTTAGACACTTGTGGTCTCACTTAATATTATACACAAATTGTATTAAAAGGTTTAATTGAGTTAAAAACTCTTTGTAATTGCCAGTCAACCAAGCACCAAATGACCTTCTCTTCCTCACCTTTACTATAAAGACAAATGACAGCTTTTTGTTGTTGTTAAGATAAAAACAAGTATTTTTTTATTTCTCTCTCTTAAAACCTATGCTACTTACAAAAATATTTTTTCACTTTTAAACTTGAATCATAATAAAAGGAAGATTTTTTTCTTTGAGTTTTTGTAGTGGATTACGTTGTCAGATTTCCATATATTGAACAGTCCCTGCATCCCTGGGATGAAGCCTACTTGATCAGGATGGATGGTCGTTTTGGTGTATTCTTGGATTTGCTTTGTGAGAATGTTATTGAGTATTTTAAAAACAATATCCATAAATGAAATTGGTCTGAAGTTCTCTTTCTTTGTTTGGTATTTGTGTGGTTTAGGTGTGAGTGTAATTGTGGGCTTCATGAATGAATGGGTAGTGTTCCTTCTATTCCTATTTTGTGGGACAGTTTGAAGAGTATTCAAAGGGGAAACTGGGAAAGAGGAATAACATTTGAAATGTAAATAAATAAAATATCCAATTAAAAACAGAATAGAATTCCAGGGGTTTAAAAAAGAGTTAAACCAGAAACTGGATGGGTATGGAGGTGCGAGTGGACAGAGCAGATCTGGCAGGGATTGAGAGAGAGATAAAAATCAAATACATTGAATGAAATTTTTAAGAAATAATAAAATATTATTAGAAAACAACTTTGCAAAGTTTATGACACACTAGCTCATTACATACTATTAATTTATCTACTTGTTTTTCTGAGCAGGTTTTTTATTATTATTATTACTTGAAACTGCCCTAAACATCCTTAAATTTATTGTTTAGAGTCTGAAGGTGATGCTTTCAAGAATCAGTTCAGAATTGGTTATTTCACACTTTGGATGCCATAGATAATGAAAATTCTACAGGAGTGGCAAAAGTGTGTTATTCAGTGAAATGTGTGGTACCTAAACTATTACCTAGAAAGATAGGTAACTTGATTAAGAGTTTCTGAGTGAAGGCTGATTGCTTACTAACACTAAGATTTCAGAGACTGTGATATATCTTATCTTGTCAGAGCTAAGAAAAACTACATGCAAGCACTCAGCTTACTAAAGTTATCATAAGTTCTTTTTCTGATCATCTAAACCCTGGTCTTTTTACATTAAGAAAATACACTGGATAGGTCTCCTTCATTCACCCCATTTAGCTGCTGCCAATGATGTTCCTTGTGCAAATCCACAGCTCTTCCAGGTGGCTGGGACACAATGGACATGGCAGATTGACCATCATTCCGACCTTCTCTAGCAAGAGATTATTTTTCCTTAATAAATGACTGTACACAATTCTAACTGATATCTTATCAATGACTAAAATAGTATAGACTCCCTTTTAAAGATATTTATTGCCTTTTTAATATGATATAACATGACACCAGAAAAATAGCTAGATGCTCTAATAAATCAGAAAAAATAGGCAGTTTGAGAAAGAGAATAGATATTTCATTCAACACAGAAAAACAAAAGAGACACTATAGAAAAGGAGAAAGAAAAGTGACATTTTGATATATATGATAGTGTATCAATGAACTAGCATGGCATCTCCTAGCATGTTCTACAATAATAGCCCAGGTAACACTTACAAATTTAATTAAGACTGAAGTTTGAGTTTTAAATGAAACTGTCAGGAATTATGTCAGAACTTTATAGATAAAAGATGAATGATCATAGAGAGACATATAGACATGGACAGGTAAGATAGATGAGAGACAGACAAGTAGACAGATACATACATACATATATACATACATACATACATGCTAGATAATGGATAGGTAGATGATAGGTCAATGATAGATTCGATACATTCATACATATATAATAGAGACATATATACATACATACATACATACATACATACATACATACATACATACATACATAAATGGTTGGTTACTTATATACATGTCCAGATATACATATTCATAGCATCCAAAAATTTAAATGCCTGTTATACATGCTGCAAAGAATACAATAGCTTCCTAACCCCTTAGAATATAGTCTATATTTGCTAATTGCAAAAACTAATATTAAAGTACCATAGTAATACTGCCTTACACCACACCTTCTGTTACCTAAGAATAGATTAAATTATAAGTTAATAGAAATATATTTGATCACATATATAAAACATCAAATGTATTATTAAATTTATTTTAGTAGAGGTGCTTTGTAGTTGTTTTTGTTGTTTCCATTGTTGTTTTGGCTTGTTTTTTGATCTATTTATCTATTTTTAAATGGGGCTTCTCAGTATGTAGCCATTGGCTCACCTGGACCTCACTATGAAGTTCAGGCTGGCCCAGACCTAATAAAGATATACCAATCTATGACACCTATATGCAGTAGTTAAAGATGGCTGCAACCATACCTAGCTTTTTTTACTCCAGGGAATTACTATAGCTATATTTTAACTTACATGGTATTTACGATTATTTCATGTGATCATGAATTAAATACACTCTTTGGAAAACATTAGATAAATAAATGTTATCAAGGAATTCTCACGTTATATGAGGAGCAGTACGTCATTAATAAAAAGAATATTAAAATGACTTAGGGCATCTCAAAAATTAAACATGTTCTAGATACCAAATTAAGACATGCAAATTTGCTATACCAAGATATTTAAGTCACAAGTTTAAAATAAATTACTGAAGCTCTGTTTTATGATTTCTAATAAGAACTGGAAGTAGAAAAATAGCAGTCTGATTTTTAACAATTAAGAGCTAGGTCAGTTGGACAACCATTCTTAGTTTAAAAATCTTAGTAAAAACTTCTGTACATTCCAATTCAAGCAATAAATCTGGCTTTACAATTAATTATTATATTCCTATTTTATTGTGAAATTTTATATTGTAACATGCTTACCTATAATACCACAATAAAGTCTAAATTGATTCCCACAGTCTCTCTGCTTCTTTCTGTACATTATTGAACTTTTTTGTATTTACTGGATGTGGTCATGTTACTTTCCAAGTCCTCAAAATATAATCTCTTGCTTCATTTAACTATTTACATACAAGGTCTCTGAACAGCATTAGAGAGTTTAATTTATACCCAGAAAGCATTTTATTTGTTTCCCAAAATCAAATGGATGCACAACAAGCCTGGAAGTGCAGTAATCTGGAGCTCATATTATTCTCCTATTCTCTACAGCAATGGTTTCAAGGCTTCAACTTTATCCTCTGACAAACTATCTTCTGTTTTTCCTCTAACTATATGATCTTCTTAATACGAGAACTTCAGGTCTCTGAAGAAGGAAATTGAAGAAGACCTCAGAAAATGGAAAAATCTCCCATGCTCTTGTATTGGCAGGATTAATATAGTTAAAATGGCCATATTGCCAAAAGCAATCTACAGATTCAACGTAATCCCCATCAAAATCCCAACTCAGTTCTCCACAGAGTTAGAAAAATCAATTCTCAAATTCATCTGGAATAACAAAAGACCCAGGATAGCTAAAACTATTCTCAACAGTAAAAGAACTTCTGGGGGAATCAGTATCCCAGACCTCAAGCAATACTACCAAGTAATAGTGTTAAAAACTGCATGGTATTGGCACAGTGACAGGCAAGTAGACCAATGTAATAGAATTGAAGACCCAGAAATGAATCCACACACCTATGGTCACTTGATCTTCGACAAAGGAGCTGAAAATATCCAGTGGAAAAAAGATAGCCTTTTCAACAAATGGTGCTGGTTCAACTGGAGGTCAACATGCAGAAGAATGCTAATTGATCCATTCTTATCTCCTTGTACTAAGCTCAACTCCAAGTGGATCAAGGACCTCCACATAAAACCAGACACACTGAAACTATTAGAAAAGAAACTGGGTAAAACCCATGAGGATATGGGCACAGGGAAAAAGTTCCTGAATAGAACACCGATAACTTATGCTCTAAGATCAAGGATTGACAAATGGGACCTCATAAAATTACAAAGTTTCTGTAAGGCAAAGGACACTATCGAAAGGACAAAACAGCAACCAACAAATTGGGAAAAGATCTTTACCAACCCTACATCAGATAGAGGGCTAATATCCAATACATACAAAGAACTCAAGAAGTTAGACCCCAGGGAACCAAATAAACCTATTAAAAATGGGGTACAGATCTAAACAATGAATTTTCACCTGAAGAAATTTGGATGGCCAAGAAGCACCTTAAGAAATGTTCAACATCATTAGTCATTAGGGAAATGCAAATCAAAACAATCCTGAGATTTCACCTCACAATAGTCAGAATGGCTAAGATTAAAATCTCAGGAGATAGCAGGTGTTGGCGAGGATGTGGAGAAAGAGGAGCACTCCTCCACTGCTGGTGGGATTGCAAGATGGTACAACCATTATGGAAATCAGTCTGGCGGTTCCTCAGAAAACTGGACATGACACTTCGGGAGGACCCTGCTATCCCTCTCCTGGGCATATACCCAGAGGATTCCCTGGCAGGCAATAAGGACACATGCTCCATTATGTTCATAGCAGTCTTATTTATAATAGCCAGAAGATGGAAAGAATCCAGATGCCCCTCAATGGAGGAATGGATACAGAAAATGTGGTATATTTACACAATGGAATACTACCCAGCAATTAAAAACAATGAATTCATGAAATTTTTAGGCAAATGGTTGGAACTGGAAAATATCATTCTAAGTGAGGTAACCCAATCACAAAAGAATACACATGGAATGCAATCATTGATAAGTGGATATTAATTAGCCCAGAAGCTCTGAATACCCAAGAAACAATTAGCATAACAAATGACTCCAATGAAGAAGTAAGGAGAGGGCCCTTATCCAGGATAGGCTTGATCCAGCATTTTAGGGGAGTACCAAGACAGAGGAAAAAGGAGGGAGGTAATTGGAGAATGGGTGGAGAGAAGAAGGATTATGGGACATATGGGGAGGGGGAAACAAGGAAAGAGGAAATCATTTGGAATGTAAACAAAAAATATAGAAAAAATTTTAAAAAGGAACAAATACTTCACTAAAAATATAAATGTCACAAGATGCAAACAGATCTGAACCAGCTTCCTGTATCTGTACATTTTCTCCATTAACTTTGTTTTATTGTAACTCAATATGTGAAAATCCCCACAGATCGGCCCTAATCTCAATCTCTAACAGGGAACAGTGCCTTTGATTTCTCTCTATTATATTTGTAAGTTGTCTTTTCTCTGTATCTTCTTTTTATCTTCATTTAGCTATCCTTGAATCCTTTTCCTAGTTTAAAAATAATGTTCTTTGATCACATTCCCTCACATAGCTTCGACATTTCTCTTCTCTCTTCTACTCTGTTAAAAATTCAGGTCAGTGGTTTAGTTGGAAGTATGTGGATTGCAGAAGAGACTCGACTGTTTATATTGGTTTAACCTGTGTAGCAGGATTGTAAAAGACACTGCTGATTAATCATACAAGAAATCATGAGAGAAACGATATCAACATACCATATAACAAATGGCAGAAAAGAATTCTATCCCCTCAAACAAACTGGAGAATTCTCTTGTTTCTATGAGACTTCTGAGGTCATATTCCTTTCTGCTAATAAGAAAGGTAACTTCTGGGGCTGGAGAGATGGCTCAGTGATTTAAAGCACTGACTGCTCTTCCGAAGGTCCTGAGTTCAAATTCCAGCAACCACAACCATCTGTAATGAGATCTGACACCTTCTTTTAATGCCCTCTTCTGGTGTGTCTGAATACAGCTACAGTGTTCTTACATATAATAAATAAATAAATCTTAAGGAAAGAAAGATAAAAAAAAAGAAAGGTCACATCCTTAGAATAACTCTGTTCTTGCCCTGTGTCAGTTCTTAGGTTGTTGGCAAATGGAAGACTGGAAGACAAAGGCTGTGCTAGATTTGCTCAGATAAACAGATCACCTAAAAAAAGAGTAGAAAGAGTCAGTGTGTAATTGTTGAAACTTTAAATTGTGGTGAGGCATCCTCTAAGCAGAACCTCACTGAATTAGCATCATAGACTCTGACCCAGCTTCTCAATGATCTCCCTACTCCATGGACAGTGGAAAGAGAGAATAAGGAGGAGCTGAATATTGAAGAATGAGAGAACTGATGTCAGCTGACCAAATGAACTTCTCTGTACTATTCCTCAATTCTTATTTCCATGTTGAAGGGATCAGGGAAGGAATTGGACTTTTCTTACTATCAGAAATTTAGCAGTTTGTTACTTGGGATTTTTGTGATTCTTTATCTATTGGTCATCTTCCAGGCCATATCTTATTTGGCTCTCCACAATCCAAGACTAATATTTGTATAGATTGCCACTAGTTAATTCTGTTAACCTTTTCCTTTTAAGATGTTAACCTCCCCAACAATTTCTTCTCAAACACTTGTGACAACTTTACCAAAATTAAAAATGTTCTTCAGCTGAATGCAGAGTCATCTCTCTGGAACATAGTAGTATCCCAGTTCCATACACATCACCGAAGTGTTACTGTAATAGATTCAGTTCTTAATGAAGCTGATCATGTTCTAGGTTTCCTCCTAGCCACAGGATAATGCCACATACTTTTATATTTTCACTTCTGTGAAGACTGGAATTTGCAGCAACAAAACTGCCTAATACAATGTTATTACAGACAGAGAGGTAATGCTACCAGATAGGTCTTACACGGTCTCTTCTTTCACTTCCCCCTTTACCACACTTATGCCAAGTTCAATAGACAGTAAAGAAAAAGCATATTCTACTTTCATTTCAATTTTCTTTTGTTGTGTGTGCTCCAGTCACAAGACATGCTTGGTGTTCAGGGATTAGGCTTAAGAAATACTTATTGATTACCTTGTTATTAGGATGTGTAACCTTTGCCTTCTCCTATCCTTACATGCCAACTTCTATGTATGCCTGACTCATGTGTATCTATGAGTCTAAATTTATTCATGAAAAGAACTCCATCCACTAGTTTTATTGGTTTAATCATGCCTGATTAAGGTCACTCCCAAGCATATTTTAACATTTTTGAATCCTTTAAGAGATCTCCATTTACAATTACAAGTTGGTTCCTGAGGTATAAGAGAACAGTCTCGATTGGGTATAAAATAAATAAGATCATAATGCTTTCCAAATTTCTAACACTGATTGATTACAAATGTTTGGTTTCTTCCCATTAAGAAAAGTGAACAAATCTATCATTATATCATTTTCTTTCTCATCTTTCTCATCTCTCTCTTCATGAAGAGAAATATAGGCAAGGCATGACAGTACTGGCTGGTGGCTGAAACATAAGTGCAAGCATATATTTATGGACAGGAAATATTTAGTTTATTCTCTGTCAAAATTACTGAACTTTGAGAGATGTGTCTTTGTAAAAACTGTTTTAGAAAATGTAGATTATATGAGCGGGTAATGGTTTGTTATTAATATTTTTCTAATTTATTCTAGATCCATGATAATATTGTTTAAAAGAAAATAATTAGTAAGTTATTTTCAGTTGCCACTAGAAACTGTTCAGAAACAGTGTGCCAAAGATGTTTTTAATGAGCATATATATAATTTGCAAAATGCAATGGAAATTTAAGATATTATATCAAAACAAAGGAAGATGCTCAAAGCATTTATTTTTTTTTTTTTGCTGATATTTTTTTTATTTGATATAATTTATTTACATTTCAAATGATTTCCCCTTTTCTAGCCCCCCCCCACTCCCCGAAAGTCCCGTAAGCCCCCTTCTCTTCCCCTGTCCTCCCTCCCACCCCTTCCCAGTTCCCCGTTCTGGTTTTGCCAAATACTGTTTCACTGAGTCTTTCCAGAACCAGGGACCACTCCTGCTTTCTTCTTGTATCTCATTTGATGTGTGGATTATGTTTTGGGTATTCCAGTTTTCTAGGTTAATAACCACTTATTAGTGAGTGCATACCATGATTCACCTTTTGAGTCTGGGTTACCTCACTTAGTATGATGTTCTCTAGCTCCATCCATTTGCCTAAGAATTTCATGAATTCATTGTTTCTAATGGCTGAATAGTACTCCATTGTGTAGATATACCACATTTTTTGTATCCACTCTTCTGTTGAGGGATACCTGGGTTCTTTCCAGCATCTGGCAATTATAAATAGGGCTGCTATGAACATAGTAGAGCATGTATCCTTATTACATGGTGGGGAATCCTCTGGGTATATGCCCAGGAGTGGTATAGCAGGATCTTCTGGAAGTGAGGTGCCCAGTTTTCGGAGGAACCACCAGACTGCTTTCCAGAGTGGTTGTACCAATTTGCAACCCCACCAGCAGTGGAGGAGTGTTCCTCTTTCTCCGCACCCTCTCCAACACCTGCTGTCTCCTGAATTTTTAATCTTAGCCATTCTGACTGGTGTAAGATGAAATCTTAGGGTTGTTTTGATTTGCATTTCCCTAATGACTAATGAAGTGGAGCATTTTTTAAGATGCTTCTCCGCCATCCGAAGTTCTTCAGGTGAGAATTCTTTGTTTAACTCTGTACCCCATTTTTTAATAGGGTTGTTCGGTTTTCTGGAGTCTAACTTCTTGAGTTCTTTATATATATTGGATATTAGCCCTCTATCTGATGTAGGATTGGTGAAGATCTTTTCCCAATTTGTTGGTTGCCGATCTGTCCTCTTGATGGTGTCCTTTGCCTTACAGAAACTCTGTAACCTTATGAGGTCCCATTTGTCAATTCTTGCTCTTAGAGCATACGCTATTGGTGTTCTGTTCAGAAACTTTCTCCCTGTACCGATGTCCTCAAGGGTCTTCCCCAGTTTCTTTTCTATTAGCTTCAGAGTGTCTGGCTTTATGTGGAGGTCCTTGATCCATTTGGATTTGAGCTTAGTACAAGGAGACAAGGATGGATCAATTCGCATTCTTCTGCATGCTGACCTCCAGTTGAACCAGCACCATTTGTTGAAAAGGCTATCTTTTTTCCATTGGATGTTTTCAGCCTCTTTGTCGAGGATCAAGTGGCCATAGGTGTGTGGGTTCATTTCTGGATCTTCAATCCTGTTCCATTGATCCTCCTGCCTGTCACTGTACCAATACCATGCAGTTTTTAACACTATTGCTCTGTAGTATTGCTTGAGGTCAGGGATACTGATTCCCCCAGATTTTCTTTTGTTGCTGAGAATAGTTTTAGCTATCCTGGGTTTTTTGTTGTTCCAGATGAATTTGATAATTGCTCTTTCTAACTCTGTGAAGAATTGAGTTGGGATTTTGATGGGTATTGCATTGAATCTGTATAGTGCTTTAGGCAAAATGGCCATTTTAACTATATTGATTCTACCGATCCATGAGCATGGGAGGTTTTCCCATTTTTTGAGGTCTTCTTCCATTTCCTTCTTCAGAGTCTTGAAGTTCTTGCCATACAGATCTTTCGCATGTTTGGTAAGAGTCACCCCAAGATACTTTATACTGTTTGTGGCTATTGTGAAGGGGGTCATTTCCCTAATTTCTTTCTCAGCCTGCTTATCCTTTGAGTATAGGAAGGCCACTGATTTGCTTGAGTTGATTTTGTAACCTGCCACTTTGCTGAAGTTGTTTATCAGCTGTAGGAGCTCTCTAGTGGAGTTCTTTGGGTCACTTAGGTAGACGATCATGTCGTCTGCAAATAATGATAGTTTGACTTCCTCCTTTCCAATTTGTATCCCTTTGACCTCCTTATGTTGTCGAATTGCCCGAGCTAGTACCTCAAGTACAATATTGAAAAGATAAGGAGAAAGGGGGCAGCCTTGTCTGGTCCCTGATTTCAGTGGGATTGCTTCAAGTTTCTCTCCGTTTAGTTTGATGCTGGCTACCGGTTTGCTGTATATTGCTTTTACTATGTTTAGGTATGGGCCTTGAATTCCTGTTCTCTCCAAGACTTTAAGCATGAAAGGATGCTGAATTTTGTCAAATGCTTTTTCAGCATCCAATGAAATGACCATGTGGTTTTGTTCTTTGAGTTTGTTTATGTAGTGGATTGTATTGATGGATTTCCGTATATTGAACCAACCCTGCATTCCCGGGATAAAGCCTACTTGATCATGGTGGATGATCGTTTTGATGTGTTCTTGGATTCGGTTGGCAAGAATTTTGTTGAGTATTTTTGCATCGATGTTCATAAGGGAAATTGGTCTGAAGTTCTCTTTCTTTGTTGGATCTTTGTGTGGTTTTGGTATCAGCGTAATTGTGGCTTCGTAGAAGGAATTGGGTAGTGTTCCTTCTGTTTCTATTTTGTGGAATAGTTTGAAGAGTATTGGTGTTAACTCTTCTTTGAAGGTCTGGTAGAATTCTGCACTGAAACCATCTGGTCCTGTGCTTTTTTTGGTTGGAAGACTTTCTATGACTCCTTCTATTTCTTTAGGCTTTATGGGACTGTTTAGATGGTCTAGTTGGTCCTGATTTAATTTTGGTATTTGGTATCTGTCAAGGAAATTGTCCATTTCCTCCAGATTCTCCAGTTGTGTTGAGTACAGGCTCTTGTAGTAGGATCTGATGATTTTTTGGATTTCCTCAGTTTCCGTTGTTATGTCTCCCTTTTCATTTCTAAGTTTGTTAATTTGGATACTTTCTCTGTGCCCTTTGGTCAGTCTGGCTAAGGGTTTATCTATCTTGTTGATTTTCTCAAAGAACCAGCTCCTAGTTTTGTTGATTTTTTGTATGGTTCTCTTTGTTTCTACTTGATTGATTTCGGCCCTGAGTTTGATGATTTCCTGCCTTCTACTCCTCCTGGGTGAAATAGCTTCTTTTTGTTCTAGGGCTTTCAGGTGTGTCATTAAGTTGGTAATGTATGCTCTCTCCATTTTCTTTTTGGAGGCACTCAGGGCTATGAGTTTTCCTCTTAGCACTGCTTTCATTGTGTCCCATAGATTTGGGTATGTTGTGTTTTCATTTTCATTGTGTTCTAAAAAGTCTTTAATTTCTTTCTTTATTTCTTCCTTGACCAAGGTGTCATTGAGTAGAGTATTGTTCAATTTCCACGTGTATGTGGGTTTTCTGTTGTTTCTGTTGCTATTGAAGACCACTTTTATTCCATAGTGATCAGATAGGAGGCATGGGATTAGTTCTATCTTTTTATATTTGTTGAGGTCTGTCTTGTGACCAATTATATGGTCGATTTTGGAGAAGGTACCATGAGGTGCTGAAAAAAAGGTATATTCTTTTGTTTTAGGATAGAATGTTCTATATATATCAGTTAAATCTAATTGGTCCAAAGCTTCAATTAGTTTCATTGTGTCCTTGTTTAGTTTCTGTTTTCCTGATCGGTCCATTGAGGAAAGTGCAGTGTTGAAGTCACCCACAATTATTGTGTTAGGTGCAATGTGTGCTTTGAGTTTTAATAAAGTTTCTTTTATGAAAGAGGGTGCCCTTGCATTTGGAGCATAGATGTTCAGGATTGAGAGTTCTTCTTGTTGTATTTTTCCTTTGACCAGCAAGAAGTGTCCCTCAGAGTCTCTTTTGATGACTTTGGGTTGAAAGTCAATTTTATCTGATATTAAAATGGCTACTCCAGCTTGTTTCCTGAGACCATTTGCTTGTAAAATTGTCTTCCAGCCTTTTACTCTAAGGTAGTGTTTGTCTTTGACCCTGAGGTGTGTTTCCTGTAAGCAGCAAAATGTAGGGTCCTGTTTACGTATCCAGTCAGTTAGTCTGTGTCTTTTTATTGGGGCATTGAGTCCATTGATGTTAAGAGATATTAAGGAATAGTGATTGTTACTTCCTATCATTTTTGACGTTATTTTTTAAATTTGATTGCTTAACTTCTTTTGGGTTTGATGAAAGGTTACTATCTTGCTTTTTTCAGGGTGGAGTTTCCCTCCTTGTATTGGTGTTGTCCTCCTATTATCCTTTTTAGGGCTGGGTTTGTGGATAGATATTGGGTGAACTTGGTTTTGTCGTGAAATATCTTAGTTTCTCCATCTATGGTGATTGAGAGTTTTGCTGGATATAGTAGTTTTGGTTGGCATTTGTGTTCTCTTAGAGTCTGCATGAGATCTGCCCAGGACCTTCTAGCCTTCATAGTCTCAGGTGAAAAGTCTGCTGTGATTCTGATAGGTCTTCCTTTATATGTTACTTGGCCTTTTTCTCTTACTGCCTTTAGTATTCTTTCTTTGTTTAGAACATTTGGTGTTTTGATTATTATGTGACGGGAAGTATTTCTGTTCTGGTCCAGTCTGTTTGGAGTTCTGTAGGCTTCTTGTATATTCATGGGCATCTCTCTCTTTAGGTTAGGGAAGTTTTCTTCCATAATTTTATTGAAGATATTTGCTGGCCCTTTAAGTTGTAAATCTTCACTCTCATCTATGCCTATAATCCTTAGGTTTGGTCTTCTCATTGTGTCCTGGATTTCCTGGATATTTTGGGTTACAAGCTTTTTGCACTTTGCATTTTCTTTAACTGTTGAGTCCATGGTTTCTATGGAATCTTCAGCATCTGAGATTCTTTCTTCTATCTCTTGTATTCTGTTGTTGATATTTGCATCTCTGTCCCCTGATTTCTTCCCAAGGCTTTCTATCTCCAAAGTTGTCTCCCTTTGAGTTTTCTTAGTTGTTTCTACTTCTGATTTTAGATCCTGGATGGTTTTGCTTAGCTCCTTCCCTTGCATGTTTGTGTTTTCCTGTAATTCTTTAAGAGATTTTTGTGTTTCCTCTTTCATGAGCTCAGCCTGTTGACCAAAGTTCTCCTGTATTTCTTTAAGAGATTTTTGTATTTCGTCTTTCATGACCTCAGCCTGTTGAGCAAAGTTCTCCTGTATTTCTTTAAGTGTTTTTTGCATTTCCTCCTTGTTGGCTTTTGTATTCTCCTGGATTTCTTTCAATGATTTTTGTGTTTCCCTTGCAAGGGCTTCTAACTTTTGATCCATTTTCTCCTGAATGTCCTTCATGTGTTCCTGTACCAGCATCATGACCAGTGATTTTAAATCCAAATCTTGTTTTACTGGTGTGATGGGGTATCCAGGACTTGCTGGTAGAGGAGAATTTGGTTCAGATGTTGCCATATTGCCTTGATTTCTGTTAGTGACGTTTCTGCGTTTGCCTTTTGCCATCTAGCTCTCACTGGTGTTACTTGGTCTTGTCAGTGCTGGACTCACCAGTGCAAGCTGCCCCTTCCCCGTTGGCCTCTGGTGCACAGCTTACACTCTGCACTGCCTGTAGACAGGGTGCTGTTGTCCAGGCTGTTCAGATCCCGAAGCAGGCACCTGAAGGCTCCCGCTGGGGCCCGCAGGATTTATTGGAGCACACCGACTTCTCCCAGCTGGCCGCCCGGAAGCCCCCACTAGCCTCTTGAGGGACCTGGAGATGTGGCGGCCACCCAGGCTGATCTGAAGCGGAGAGAGTTGAGCTGGGGGCTTCTGCCTGAGGCCTTGCCCCAGATTGTGTCTGTGGGCCAGATGGAACCCGTGTGCACCCCCAGGGAGCGCCGAAGGTGTATGCTGCTGTGACCTCCCCTGTGCTCCGCTCACTCCGCTGGGCAGCCGATTTCCCCAACCGGGCTGGCGCACACTAGGTTAGCCTTGTCGCCCGGGCCCTGAGTCCAGGCAAACGCCTGGGAGGCCAAGGTCCGAGCAAAGTTCCCCTAGGGCTATGTCTGTTATTTGGGTCCGCCAGGTGACCCGGATGGCGGGCGTGCGCGTCCGCGCTCCCCGAAAGCACCGGGAGAGTCTGTTGTGCTAATAACCTCCTGGGCGGGTTGACACACAGATGGCCCACCAAGCCGCCCAGTTCTTGGGGTCAGTCCTGTGCCTTTTGGGGCCTAGACCCCCGTTTTGTTAGCCTCAGGCTACGCTTGTTAGCAGTCTCTGCCCTCCCGAGCACTCTGGCTCCTGTAGGCAAAATGGCGGCGCGTGCACTGGCCGGGGCAAAAAAAAAAAAAAAAACTCCTGGCTGGGTTGGCGCCCCGATGGCCACTCGAACAGCCCAGGGCCTGGGTGCAGGCCAACGCCCGTCTGGCTCAGACCCCTGCGGTGTTGGGCCTAGGGTTATGTTTGTGTACCTCAGTCTGACCGATCTCTGGAGCCCGGGATCAAGATGGCGGTGAGTCTCTCCTGACTGGCGGGCAGCCGAGTTCTGAAGTGGCTTCCGTGCAGCGAAAGGCTCTGCAGAACCGCAGTTGCTTGCTGCCCGGCTGGTCAGCGAAGGTCAGTGGTCGTGGGCGCAGGGCCTAACTGGACCCTGTGTCGCCTTGGTTCCACCGCTGATGGCCCTTCAGCTGGAGCAGCCACTGCTACCGCCGCCGCCGCCGCCGCCGAGCTCCCGCTCAAAACATTTATAATGATATAAATTTAGGGATGATTTTAATTATTTTATCATTTTTATAGTATTTAGGATCTTTTCACCTAGCAATAACTAAGTTTTGAAATAATGCATAGGGTATATTATGTGTTATATATTAATAACCTGTTATTGTATTTTTATTTTTCCCAAGACTTAATAAATGTTATATTATGTGTGACTTTAAGATCATACCATGCCATTGTACCTCCATTTCAAGTCCTCGCTAGGCTAATTATGTATGATGGATCCCATGTTTGGGTCCTCACATTCTCTCACTTATCTCTGTTCTGATTACATTATATGTCAAGGCTGTGGAGTGGCTGCAACATGCCTGCCATTTTGTTGCCAAGCATTTGTAGCTATCAGTGTATGGGTTTGTTCTTTGTTTTTCTTCTTTTATAGTTAAAGTTTCACAATCTATTTAATAGTTAAACTTACATCTTTCAAATTAGTGTGACTGAAACCTGAAAAGTTGTGTTTGTGTAGCCACAGAGATCACCAAGGAATGGATGTAACGCCAACTAGGCTTGTAAGATGGAATAAGATTTTCTCTGATTTCTGGAAAATATATCCCTATTCTTTCCTGGGAGACCCCAGATTATGTCAGAACTGGATATCATGCAATCATCTTGTTACAATTTGGAACCAAAAGCATGAAGGTAAGCCAAGAAATGACGAAATACAAAATGAATCCTAATGACACTGTTAGAATCCTGAAGCCAGATCTGCCATTAGAGTTTCATATTTTGGGACCCAAGAAATTTAATTTTTCCTTAAGCCAATTTTGATTGCAATTCTATCATTTACAACATTAAATATATTAACTAATACAAAACGACAATCTTTTAACCTAAAATTATACAAGAATATGCCAATAAAAACATCTGTTTTGCATTATATGTATAATAGAAAGAAATATCTATAACATCTGCATCTATAACATGCAGATACAGATGTAAGGCTTTATTCTAAAAGAAAAACACAGTACCCCACAATATAGTTTCATCTGACAAATTCAGGAAAATCTATAGTTGATATTAGACCACATAGAGGTCTAACCATTAGGAAATCTGAAGTTTTCAGGAATGCATATGTGGATTGTACAGAGGTACTTGTTGGTTCACCGACTGATAAAAATTTGCCAACTCAAATCTTAAAGTAGTGATGAACTATACAAAAGATAGAGTGGAGAATACTGAAGTGGAAAAAAGTAAAGTAAATATTGTGAGAAGAACTTGGTCAACTTAATCATGGATGGAGATAGAATGTTTGCAGCATGCTCCAAAAGCAAGCCCTCTTTGTAAATACTCATTCACAGGAGGTGGAAATTTTAAAAGAATCAGTGTACCTTAGAGGATATTTAAATGACTTCTGTAGAAGGCTTTTATTTTTGCATCAATATTCATAAGAGAAATTGGCCTGAAGTTCTCTTTCTTTGTTGGATCTTTGTGTGGTTTTGGTATCAGTGTAATTGTGGCTTCATAGAACGAGTTGGGTAGAGTTCCTTCTGTTTCTATTTTGTGGAATAGTTTGAAGAGTATTGGTGTTAGGTCTTCTATGAAGGTCTGATAGAATTCTGCACTGTGTGCATGTGATCCCGTGCTTTTTTTGGTTAGGAGACTTTCTATGACCCTTTTTATTTTTTCTGGTGTTATGGGACTGTTTATGATCTATTTGATACTGTTTTAGTTTTGGTGTTGGATATCTGTGTAGGAAACTGACCATTTCCTCCAGATTCTCCAGTTGTGTTGAGTATAGGCTTTTGTAGTAGGATCTAATGATTTTTTGACTTTCCTCAGTTTCTGTTGTTATATCTCCCTTTTCATTTCTAAGTTTGTTAATCTGGATACTGTCTCTGTGCCCTTTGGTTAGTCTGGCTAAGGGTTTATCTATCTTGTTGATTTTCTCAAAGAACCAGCTCCTGGTTTTGTTGATTCTTTGTATGGTTCTCTTTGTTTCTACTTGATTGATTTCGGCCTTGACTTTGATGATTTCCTGCCTTCTACTCCTCCTGGGTGAAATAGCTTCTTTTTGTTCCAGGGTTTTCAGGTGTGTCATTAAGCTGTTAGTGTATGCTCTCTCCATTTTCTTTTTGGAGGCACTCAGGGCTATGAGTTTTCCTCTTAACACTGCTTTCATTGTGTCCCATAGATTTGGGTATGTTGTGTCTTCATTTTCATTAAGTTCTAAAAAGTCTTTAATTTCTTTCTTTATTTCTTCCTTGACCAAGGTATCATTGAGTAGAATATTGTTCAGTTTCCACGTGTATGTGGGTTTTCTGTTGTTTTTGTTGCTATTGAAGACCACTTTTACTCCATAGTGATCTGATAGGAGGCATAGGATTAGTTCGATCTTCTTATATTTGTTGAGGTCTGTCTTGTGATCAATTATATGGTCAATTTTGGAGAAGGTACCATGAGGTGCTGAGAAAAAGGTATATTCTTTTGTTTTAGGATAGAATGTTCTCTCTATATATATATCTGTTAAATCTAATTGGTCCAAAGCTTCAATTAGTTTCATTGTGTCCCTGTTCAGTTTCTGTTTTCCTGATCGGTCCATTGAGGAAAGTGCAGTGTTGAAGTCACCCACAATTATTGTGTTAGGTGCAGTGTGTGCTTTAAGCTTTAGTAAAGTTTCTTTTATGAATGAGGGTGCCCTTGCATTTGGAGCATAGATGCTCAGGATTGAGAGTTCTTTTTGTTGTATTTTTCCTTTGACCAGCAAGAAGTGTCCCTCAGAGTCTCTTTTGATGACTTTGGGTTGAAAGTCAATTTTATCTGATATAAGAATGGCTACTCCAGCTTGTTTCCTGAGACCATTTGCTTGTAAAATTTTCTTCCAGCCTTTTACTATAAGGTAGTGTTTGTCTTTGACCCTGAGGTGTGTTTCCTGTATGCAGCAAAATGTAGGGTCCTGTTTATGTATCCAGTTGGTTAGCAATATGCAGCAACCCGGTAGCCAACATCAAACTAAATGGAGAGAAACTTGAAGCAATCCCACTAAAATCAGAGAGTAGACAAGGCTGTCCTCTCTCTCCAAATCTTTTCAATATAGTACTTGAAGTTCTAGCTTGAGCAATTAGACAACATAAGGAGGTCAAGGGGATACAAATTGGAAAGGAAGAAGTCAAATTATCACTATTTGCAGATGACATGATAGTCTACTTAAGTGACCCGAAAACCTCTACCAGAGAACTCCTACAGCTGATAAACAACTTCAGCAAAGTGGCTGGTTATAAAATCAACTCAAGCAAATCAGTTGCCTATAGTCAAAGGATAAGCAGGCTGAGAAAGAAGTTAGGGAAATGACACCCTTCATAATAGCCATAAACAATATAAAGTATCTTGGTGTGACTCTAACCAAACAAGTGAAAGATCTATATGACAAGAACTTCAGGTCTCTGAAGAAGGAAATCGAAGAAGACCTCAGAAAATGGAAAAATCTGCCATGCTCGTGGATTGGCAGGATTAATATAGTTAAAATGGTCATCTTGCCAAAAGCAATCTACAGATTCAATGCAATCCCCATCAAAATCCCAACTCAGTTCTTCACAGAGTTGGAAAAAGCAATTCTCAAATTCATCTGGAATAACAAAAAACCCAGGATAGCTAAAACTATTCTCAACAACAAAAGAAATTCTGGGGGAATCAGTATCCCTGACTTCAAGCAATACTACAGAGCAATAGTATTAAAAACTGCATGGTATTGGCACAGTGACAGACAAGTGGACCAATGGAATAGAATTAAAGATCCAGAAATGAACCCACACACCTACGGTCACTTGACCTTCGACAAAGGAGCCAAAAACATCCGGTGGAAAAAAAGATAGCTTTTTCAACAAATGGTGCTGGTTCAATTGGAGGTCAGCATGCAGAAGAATGCGAATTGATCCATTCTTATCTCCATGTACTAAACTTCACTCCAAGTGGATCAAGGACCTCCATGTAAAACCAGACACACTGAAACTAGTAGAAAAGAAACTGGGGAAGACCCTTAAGGACATGGGCACAGGGTGGGGGGAGTTCCTGAACAGATCACCAATAGCTTATGTTCTAAGATCAAGAATTGATAAATGGGACCTCATAAAATTACAAAGTTTCTGTAAGACAAAGGACACTTTTAAAAGGACAAAATGGCAACCATCAAATTGGGAAAAGATATTCACCAACCCTACATCTGATAGAGGGCTAATATCCAATATATACAAGGAACTCAAGAAGTTAGACCGCAGGGAACCAAATAACCCTATTAAAAAATGGGGCACAGATCTAAACAAAGAATTTTCACCTGAAGAAATTTGGATGGCCTAGAGGCACCTTAAGAAGTGCTCAACATACGCTATTGGTGTTCTGTTCAGAAATTTTCTCCCTGTACCAATGTCCTCAAGGGTCTTCCCCAGTTTCTTTTCTATTAGCTTCAGAGTGTCTGGCTTTATGTGGAGGTCCTTGATCCATTTGGATTTGAGCTTAGTACAAGGCGATAAAGATGGATCAATTCGCATTCTTCTGCATGCTGACCTCCAGTTGAACCAGCACCATTTGTTGAAAAGGCTATCTTTTTTCCATTGGATGTTTTCAGCCCCTTTGTCTAGGATCAAGTGGCCATAGGTGTGTGGGTTCATTTCTGGATCTTCAATCCTGTTCCATTGATCTGCCTGCCTGTCACTGTACCAATACCATGCAGTTTTTAACACTATTGCTCTGTAGTATTGCTTGAGGTCAGGGATACTGATTCCCCCAGACTTTCTTTTGTTGCTGAGAATAGTTTTAGCTCTCCTGGGTTTTTTGTTATTCCAGATGAATTTGTTAATTGCTTTTTCTAACTCTGTGAAAAATTGAGTTGGGATTTTGATGGGTATTGCATTGAATCTGTATATTGCTTTTGGCAAAATGGCCATTTTAACTATATTGATTCTGGCGATCCATGAGCATGGGAGGTTTTCCCTTTTTTTGAGGTCTTCTTCCATTTCCTTCTTCAGAGTCTTGAAGTTCTTGTCGTAAAGATCTTTCACATGTTTGGTAAGAGTCACCCCAAGACACTTTATACTGTTTGTGGCTATTGTGAAGGGGGTCATTTCCCTAATTTCTTTCTCAGCCTGCTTATCCTTTGAGTATAGGAAGGCCACTGATTTGCTTGAGCTGATTTTATTCCCTGCCACTTTGCTGAAGTTGTTTATCAGCTGTAGGAGTTCTCTAGTGGAGTTTATTGGGTCACTTATGTAGACTATCATGTCATCTGCAAATAATGATAGTTTGACTTCTTCCTTTCCAATTTGTATCCCTTTGACCTCCTTATGTTGTCGAATTGCCCGAGCTAGTACCTCAAGTACAATATTGAAAAGATAAGGAGAGAGGGGGAAGCCCTGTCTAGTCCCTGATTTTAGTGGGATTGCTTCAAGTTTCTCTCCATTTAGTTTGATGCTGGCTACCGGTTTGCTGTATATTGCTTTTACTATGTTTAGGTATGGGCCTTGAATTCCCGTTTTTTCCAAGACTTTAAGCATGAAAGGATGCTGAATTTTGTCAAATGCTTTTTCAGCATCCAATGAAATGACCATGTGGTTTTTTTCTTTGAGTTTGTTTATGTAGTGGATTGCATTGATGGATTTCCGTATATTGAACCAACCCTGCATTCCCGGGATAAAGCCTACTTGATCATGGTGGATGATCGTTTTGATGTGTTCTTGGATTCGGTTGGCAAGAATTTTATTGAGTATTTTTGCATCGATGTTCATAAGGGAAATTGGTCTGAAGTTCTCTTTCTTTGTTGGATCTTTGTGTGGCTTTGGTATCAGCGTAATTGTGGCTTCGTAGAAGGAATTGGGTAGTGTTCCTTCTGTTTCTATTTTGTGGAATAGTTTGAAGAGTATTGGTGTTAACTCTTCTTTGAAGGTCTGATAGAATTCTGCATTGAAACCATCTGGTCCTGTGCTTTTCTTGGTTGGAAGACTTTCTATGACTCCTTCTATTTCTTTAGGCGTTATGGGACTGTTTAGATGTTCTATTTGGTCCTGATTTAATTTTGGTATTTGGTATCTGTCAAGGAAATTGTCCATTTCCTCCAGAACAGAACACCAATAGCCTATGCTCTAAGAGCAAGAATTGACAAATGGGACCTCATAAAATTACAAAGTTTCTGTACGGCAAAGGACACCATCAAAAGGACAAATCGGCAACCAACAAATTGGGAAAAGATCTTCACCAATCCTACATCAGATAGAGGGCTAATATCCAATATATATAAAGAACTTAAGAAGTTAGACTCCAGAAAACCAAACAACCCTATTAAAAAATGGGGTACAGAGTTAAACAGGGAATTCTCACCTGAAGAACTTCGGATGGTGGAGAAGCATCTTAAAAAATGCTCAACTTCATTAGTCATTAGGGAAATGCAAATCAAAACAACCCTGAGATTTCACCTTACACCAGTCAGAATGGCTAAGATTAAAAATTCAGGAGACAGCAGGTGTTGGAGAGGATGTGGAGAAAGAGGAACACTCCTCCACTGCTGGTGGGGTTGCAAATTGGTACAACCACTCTGGAAATCAGTCTGGCGGTTCCTCCGAAAACTGGGCACCTCACTTCCAGAAGATCCTGCTATACCACTCCTGGCCATATACCCAGAGGATTCCTCACCATGTAATAAGGATACATGCTCTACTATGTTCATAGCAGCCCTATTTATAATTGCCAGATGCTGGAAAGAACCCAGGTATCCCTCAACAGAAGAGTGGATGCAAAAAATGTGGTATATCTACACAATGGAGTACTATTCAGCCATTAGAAACAATGAATTCATGAAATTCTTAGGCAAATGGATGGAGCTAGAAAACATCATACTAAGTGAGGTAACCCAGACTCAAAAGGTGACTCATGGTATGCACTCACTAATAAGTGGCTATTAACCTAGAAAACTGGAATACCCCAAACATAATCCATACATCAAATGAGGTACAAGAAGAAAGGAGGAGTGGCCCCTTGTTCTAGAAAGACTCAGTGAAGAAGTATAGGGCAAAACCAGAACGGGGAAGTGGGAAGGGGTGGGTGGGAGGACAGGGGGAGAAAAGGGGGCTTATGGGATTCTCGGGGAGTGGGGGGCTAGAAAAGGGGAAATCATTTGAAATGTAAATAAAAAATATATCGAATAAAAAAAAAGACAAAAGACAAAAAAAAAAAAAGAAATGCTCAACATCATTAGTCATTAGGGAAATGCAAATCAAAACAACCCTGAGATTTCACCTTACACCAGTCATAATGGCTAAGGTCAAAAACTCAGGAGACAGCAGGTGTTGGCAAGGATGTGGAGAAAGAGGAACACTCCTTCACTGCTGGTGGGGCTGTAAGATTGTACAACCACTTTGGAAATCAGTCTGGCAGTTCCTCAGAAAACTGAACATGACACTTCCGGAGGACCCTGCTATACCTCTCCTGGGCATATACCCAAAAGATTCCCTGGCATGCAATAAAGACACATGCTCCATTATATTCATAGCAGCCTTATTTATAATAGCCAGAAGCTGGAAAGAACCCAGATGCCCCTCAAAGGAGGAATAGATAGAGAAAATGTGGTATATTTACACAATGGAATACTATTCAGCAATTAAAAACAATGAATTCATGAAATTTTTAGGCAAATGGTTTGATCTGGAAAATATCATCCTAAGTGAGGTAACCCAGTCACAAAAGAATACACATGGAATGCAATCTCTGATAAGTGGATATTAATTAGCCCAGAAGCCCTGAATACCCAAGGCACAAATTGCATAACAAATGACTCCCATAAAGAAGTATGGAGAGGATCCTGATCCTGGAAAGGATTGATCTAGCATTGGAGGGGAATATAAGGACAGAGGAAAAAAAAGGAGGGAGGTGATTGGAGAATGGATGGAGAGAAGAGGGTTTATGGGGCATATGGGGAGGGGGGGATCCGGGAAAGGGGAAATCATTTGGAATGTAAACAAAGAATATAGAAAATAAAAATAAAAAAAGGAAATAGAGTATAGAGCAAAGCATTCTACAGACAGCTGACTGAAGGTCAGCCAGCTGGGTGTGAGAAGAACTTGAAATTATAAGAAGGGCCAAGTCAGATTAGGACTCTTGGGAGGAATGGTCTTCCTTCACTCACTCTGCTCTGAGTCTGAAGCATGGTGGGAATTATTCCATACCTTAATCTTCCTGCATTTTCATTCATCACTCAAAGTAGAGGAACTCTGTAATAAAAACAAAGCAATATTTAGAGGATCCAAAGATGTTATTCTCCTTGGACAAAAGCAAAAACAGAACAAACAAAAAATAAAACAGGAAAACTACAGTGTTGACAACTAACCAAAAGCAAAGAGGAGTTTTTTGGGTTTTTTTTTTTTTTTTTTTTTTGAAAAATAGGGAGGAGTGTTGCTTACTTATAAAGTAACTCATAAAGCCACTTATAAAAAAAATCTCATGTTAATGACTTAATATTCCAAGATTTGGGGGAAATAAAGGATGAAATAGGAGTAATATGCACATAAGGAATGGAAAAACACTAGCAAATCTTTGATACTGTGTACATGTTTTTGCAGCTGAACCTGAAATGGCAGGCTTTTTTTTCTCTACTCCCAAATCTGCTACAATTCAGTTCCAATTGTTGACTCCTCGTCCTAAAAGATGATGATTTTTCCCTTTATGGTCTCAGCAGACTACCTGCCATGAACATAGGACTTTCCTGCTAACATTACAATGGCTCTTCAGCTTGTTCTATTGGTAGTATTTATGAAATAATGCTCTTTTAAAAAAACTGTATTTCTTTTACTGCTCTATCTCAAATTCTAGTGACACATTGAAAACATGAAACACATATTTAAAAATATTAGTTGAGTTCTTTAACTATTTTTCCTTAAGTTATATAATCTCTATGAGTCAGAAGGAATTCTTATCCCATTTGTCCAACCAGGAAATTTTTCAATAAGAAATATTAACAAATTATTTCCACTGTAGCAGTGATATCAATCATCCAACCAAGAGTGCAAATGGATATTCCTACTCCAAATACAGTAATCTCTCTAACATGCCATGTTGTTATGTACTTTTTATATAATGTTCTGGGTTATTCTACTTCAAACATGATATATTGCTAGAAAGTCATAAGCTAGAAATAAATTCATTGCTATAAAAAAGTGGTTATATAAGAGTTCACACTAAAGCAGTTCTGTATGTCCTAGCATTCTGTGGTTCTCTTACATTAGATTGAAATCACCTAGAAAACTCAATAAACAGATGGGCTAAAGTTGGTAAAGGAAGCTAAATATAAATTCATACAACTTTGTAATTCTACATCTCTATTTTTGGGAAACTACTAAAATGAACATCTTAATATTTGTACTTTTGAACCCTAAAATATATTAAATGTATCTCACTATTTTCCTTTTCCTATACACTAGCCATCAGAAGGAACTAGAGGGAACTCTAATTCTGTCCTACATTTAGAAAAAGAAGCCAAATAAGACTCAGACCCAGTGCTGGAAGGAACCCATTTAGCAACTGCCAAATTTATCCTGGCAGCTCAAAATCTGGGAACATGGAAACCACAAATATGACCACAGCGGCCACATTTCAGGCTTTGTTTCATTCACTGGACATCTTGAATTCTAAACACCAGAAACATTGGCTGGGTGATGATGCTTCTCACTATACCAGCAAGAACAAAATCTAAATTTGGGAGAAACACAGACCTAGAATCCTAATGGCCTTTTCGTTCAGTCACAGATGCCTAAAAAATGACATCTGCCAAAGAAGAAATGGACAATACTTCATCTGACTAGACACTTCAATTTAAAAGCATTCTTCTTTTTACTTAAAACTCTACTTTTCAAATATTTGTTTGTTTAGCTGGGTTTGTTTTCTTCCATGCATCTGTTCATATTTTAAGTTAAACAGTCTGATATTTTCTTGTTTCTGCTAGTTAAACTATCAGTCTACTTATCATGTTTATTATTGTTAATTTCATTTTAAAATTTACCATACAATATATAGTGATCACATGATTTTTCTCTCCCATATGTCCTTCATAATTCTCTCCTTCCTACTTACCTTCTTGGCTAGGCATGACCATCATCAATTTGAAGAGGAACAGATGCGCTACCCACAGGAGACCCTTAAGAAATAGGCGACATTAATATTACCTCATAGAAAAGCCAAGAAGGGTCATGGTTCTCAGGAGGCTAACATGATTGGAATTGCAACTCAATTACACAGGCAGTAAACAGTTGACTCTGAGAGGACCTCTTGGTGTTACAGATGCTCACAAGTCACTTGGAGGAATTTCCAGTGTTTGAGCTGCCTGTGAGTTAACTATCCTTCTAGAACTAACCCTAATAAGCCAAATTGATGTAATAATTCTTTTCATATATCAGTATCTTTGCATCACCTTACGAAATGTCATGTAAAAGATCTGGAATATTGCATTTCTTAGAAGTTACATTGTTCCTACTATACTTAAGACCACATTGTTGGATTACCTGAACTGCAGCCTATGAGTTATTCTAATCAATTTCTTTTCTGTATATGTACAAAGATTCACTCTGGAAATTTTGCTACAGAAGAGAATCCAGACTAATACAGAGGCAGACAAGCTTGAGATAAAATTGCAACTGTGCTATCTGCTTATAATGTGATATTGGACAAAAGATTGTGTCTCAAACTTTTAGCATTTCCCTGGATGTGTTCTGCAGATGACAACACCATGTAAGGTCATTGTAAGGGCTCATTAATGGTAAAAAAAATATTTGCATGTGCAGATAGCATTAGTCAGTAATAATCTACAGTCATTCATTTCCATATGTCTGTTTCTGTTCTGGACAAAGCTTTTGCCCTGAAGTCAGTCAGGTGATCTCTTCACAAAGAAGCTGCTGCCTTTACTCTTTCATTACAGAAAGCTGCTAACACTGACTATCCCAAGACAAGTATTTCTCCTTTAAAACACAGAAACTGCTGTTTCTCTAGAAGTGGGCAAAACTGATCAGCTTCTACTCAGTATCTCTCAATAGTTCTCTATAAAAACATATATAAGGGAGAAAGGTTTAATAAGGGCCAAATACAGATCACTGACTGTATAGCCACTTGAAGATGAGTTGAGTACAAATTCCAAAATTTGTCTCTGTTTTAAATGCTCCTGAGCAGGACAAATTTTGCTTGGTAGAAGGAAATATAGATACCTTTTTTCTTACAAAAAGAAACAATGAAGGTAATTCTTCAAGTTATTTTGCTCCTCATTGTGAATAGCTTTGAGTAGAATCAAGAACACATGTTAACCAAAAGAAAGTGCATCTTCCTCAATTTTTTTTCATATTTCAAAATTTCTACCTTCAGTTCTAATTTATTTCATATTGGCTATTGTAAAACAAGTGATCTTCAGGATGAAGACTGATGAAAAGAAGGAAGATGTAACTGTCCTCGGGTATATCGAACCGGTTACCTGGAAGGGAAGCTGGGGATGTATGGGAAAGCTGTGAAAAGAGATTGAATCTAAGACAACACCTGCTGTTCAGAGTCTCAGTTGAAGACTCTGAATTTTAAAGTTTCAGGCAAGATCCTTCCCCCAAATTCCAGGGTGTGTTCGGGGGAACTGATCTGGATGTTCACTGGGTGTTGGCTCCACTGCTCAGGTGGCTGGGCAGGTCACCTGCTTAATTCAGGAATTTGTAGATCTGAAGGAACAATAAACTTTACCTTAGTCTGAGTGCTCCACACTGGGTGGAAGGGATTGTGGCTAACACAGGATTTCCCACTCAAAGGCTGGGAGAGGAACTTCACTTTGGTCAATGTCAAGTTCCTGCCAGGTGGCATAGCACCCCAATAAGGCTCTCTACAGGAAGACAATATCTCAGAAAAATCTTTCCCATGGAGATAACTCATGCCCTCTCTATGAATGTTGAACTTAAGCATTATACATTTATTCCTCTTTGAACTTATGCTGATAGTCAATGTCCTCAAAGGCTCTTGTGCTCAATAATTGGTCCCTAGCTAATGATACTATTGGAAAGAGTGGAATATTTAAGAGGTTGAGACTAATTGCAGGGTGGCAGTAATCCTTCAAAGGACATATTGCAACCCTAGCCTTTAAACCCTTGTCATTTTTTCTGTTTTCCTTACACTGTCTGTAGGTATCTGCAATCAGGCTGAAATTCACTTAATCATTCTACAGTGAAACTTTCTTCTAATAGTCCTAAGGTAACACCAAGCATACCTACACACCACTATATTCTCCTCACGTAGCTACAGCCTTGTCGTTTTCGTGTTCCTCAAAGTCAGAGGTTATTTCAGAAATTTGCCTCCAAACTTCTGGAAACTTGCAGGGCTATTTCTAAAGAGTAAAGCAGACCAAAACTAAGTAAAATTAAATATTTATATAACACAATATGCACTATAATCTTTAACAGTAATATCTAGTATAAGTGCATGTGGAAAAAATATTAGAGACTATTCTTTTGCAGCTTTCTATTTATAAATATCCTGTCACTGTTATAATTTTCTTTTAACAGTAGGTTAGAAACATCATCCAGAAGGCTTGTACTATAGCCATAAAATTTAATAGTAAATCTAGGCATGTCTTTCTCCATAACTATCAACAATACATCCTATGTGGAATTGATTCACAAAATATAATAATTCATCAGGAAATAATTATACCTGAAATTATCTTTTAAACTAGAGGCTCAGATGTGTCATTAGAATGAGAAATCTCTGCTTACAAAAATGTTTAGAAGAACAAAAGGAAATTCAGAATTTTTGATGACAATGCTCAATTATTTCCTTTTGTGAACTGTTCTTTTCTGAACTATACAAATAATGGAAAGAATTGTGAACCTCAGACCCTGAGTACCTATGATCACAATATTATAGCAAAATTATTCCACTCTAGTTGGACAAGTTACTTGAGTTCATGAGACCTCAGATTCTCAGAGTTAAATGAAAAAAGAGAAACTATTTCATAATATTTATCATGGAAGGAAAACTTTAAAACTCTCTGTATAGTCAAATATCTGCTGATAGTCAAGTATTCAGTACCTGCTGTTTATCATTATCATCATTAATATTTCCATGAAGAAGAAGCAGAGTACTTCAATGTCAGGATATCATCTTTTTCAGCATCTTCATGCTTGTACTCCACTACTTTTGATCAGAAACATGATCCAGTTGATGTTTCAATGATGAGCTCTACTAGCATATCTATGCCATAGTGACATTATGTGAGTTATTTTTCCCTGAAACCTCTTACAATTCATCATTACTTGTTCAGTTCTTCTGATTTCTGCCCTCTTCCCTACTCATTAGATTATTACAATAGTTTGTCTTTTTCTAGTCTTATTCCTTATCATATGTGCCCAGCAGGGTTTCCAAATAGTAAGCTAAAATACCTAAATATTTCTTTTAATGTTAGAATATTATTAGAATAAGCTGTTCCATGAACCTGTGGAGGGGTGACAAGTGATGAATGCTTAGCCAGATAATTATTCCTAATGAATATGAATGTAAACATTCTTTGTTGTAAACTTCTTATTGGTTTATTATTTGAATTTATGTTGAACTTGTGATGATCTCTTTACCAAGTGATCAAGTATTTGGGAAGATGTATAAGCGCTGAGAACAAAGAGAAGAGGGCACCCTCTCTCTCCTTATCTCCTCCCCCCTTTCCTTAGTCCAATCCCCTTTTTCTTAAGAACTTTCATAGGAAAGTTTTTAGAACTTAGAAGTAAAGGCCAAAATTACTTACCAAAGTAACTTTTTCCCCTAGTATTTCACTTAACAGGCTGAAAGTTAGAGCCACACAATTCCTGCAGATAGAGAAGAAATGCTACATTAATTAGTAACCCACTGCTAGGCTCCAGGTGTTAATCACCCAAGCCAGTGATTTAACCCAATGACCCTCAGAAAGAGCAAGAAAGTTTTTAGGACCTTTTTTTTTTTATTTGATATATTTTTTTATTTACATTTCAAATGAGTTCCATTTTTCTGACTTCCCACTCCCAAAAGTCCCATAGGCCCTCTTCCCTCTCCCTCTTCTCCCATCCACCCCTTCCCACTTCTCTGTTCTGGTATTCCCCTATACTGTTGCACTGAGTCTTTCCATAACCAGGGGCCACTCCTCTGCTCTTCTTGTACATCATTTGATGTGTGGATTATGTTTTGGATATTCCAATTTTCTAGGCTAATATCCACTTATTAGTGAGTGCATACCATGATTGATCTTTTGAGTCTGGGTTACCTCACTTAGGATGTTCTCCAGCTCCATCCATTTGCCTAAGAATTTCATGAATTCATTGTTTCTAATGGCTGAATAGTACTCCATTGTGTACTGTATATCAAATGTGTGTATATCACATTTTTTGTATCCATTCCTCCATTGAGGAATACCTGGGTTCTTTCCAGCTTCTGGCTATTATAAATAGGGCTGCTATGAACATAGTGGAGCACATATCCTTATTACATGCTGGGGAATCCTCTGGTTATATGCCCAGGAATGGTATAGCAGGATCTTCCAGAAGTGACATGCCCAGTTTTCTGAGGAACCACCAGACTGATTTCCAGAGTGGTTGTACGAATTTGCAACCCCACCAGCAGTGGAGGAGTGTTCCTCTTTCTCCACATCCTCGCCAACACCTGCTGTCTTAGGATTTTTTAGAAGTTATCATAAGCATAAGGCACAGTTAAAGAGCTAGATATGCAGAGACCATCAGTCTTTAAAGCTACACCAGAATCCTATTCTGTGTCTCACTTAATCCATGCCAGGCCAGGAGGCTGAGGGCAAAGAATAAATTGCATTAAGCATTGAAAGGTAATTGAGCACTCACATAAATCTTTATCAGATTTGTCATTCACTGCTATTTCCTCTCACATTTTATTTTTCCTATTTTCTTTTTTTTATTCGATATATTTTTTATTTACATTTCAAATGATTTCCCCTTTTCTAGCCTTCCACTACCCGAAAGTCACATAAGTTCCCTTCCCTCCCCCTGTTCTTCCATCCACCTCTTCCCACTTCGCTGTTCTGGTTTTGCCCTATACTGCTACACTGAGTCTTTCCAGAACCCGACAAGAGTCTTTCTTAGAGCAAATGGTTGGAACTTTGCAAAATTTCCGATTTTTCTTCTGATGTGGATATGCTTGTGATATCACATCTAAGACGTGAAGCTCTAGGTCCCAAAGATGTTCTCTTATGTTTTCTTTTAGACGTGTTATAATTCTGAATAAGGTTTTCTGAAGTAGTGCTGGATGAAGTATGACATGTGAACCATAGTTCATTACATTCAGTTATAAATGCAGAGTTGCTTCAAAAACTTTTGTTAAAGAGAATGTACGTTCTTCACTGAATGTATTTTAGCCTTTGAACATCAGGTGGTTTATTCTTGTATGCAGTTCTAAGTCTGGTAGAGTTGTAGCTTAAGTATTTATACTAGGATTAAGCTGCTGGAGAGATGACACAGTGGTTAAGTGCACTTACTGCTCTTCCGGGCTACCAGACTTGGGTTTGCATACCAACATAAAGACTCTCATCTTCCTGTTCAACATATCATATGTACTCTCCTGATCTCTGAGTGTTCATTTACACACATGGGGCACATGAATTCACTTAGAAACACAAGCATACACTTAAAATGAAAATTTAACAATACTAGAATTAATTTTTCCACATTTTTGCTTTTCAACCATTCATTTTAAGTGACTTTGTTTTTTGTTCTAACAACATATAGAGAGTAGAATAATTGCAAACTATGCAAGGATGTTCAATATAATCTGATTCCCCTCAATAAAAAGCACATTCGAACATATTTAAAGTATATGTTTTATTTTCTTTTGTGAGAATTCTGCCATTTCTATCTGAATAATAAAACTAAAATTATCCTATATCATAAGGTTATAATTCACAATATAAATTACTGTTATACAATTAGTCAAAATACTCAAAAACTTTCTGAGACATCTTCTATATTTTACTGAAATGACATAGCATTTGGAAGATATGTAATTAGTTGCTAAAAGTAGTGTATTGTTGAGCTGAGAACATTTTTTTAATGAATTGTCTTGACTTATACAATTTTTAACACTGCTCTTATGTTTGCCAGAAGTGTTTGTGCACGTGAAGATGATCTGAAATTTAGTATTGCCCTTAGTTCTGCTTATATAATGTACCTAAAAAATTATGTTCATCGATGTTCAACATAAGTTAACATTTCTCTGAGGAAAGAGGCTAGCTCCATGGAAGGGATCGGGTTTTATTTTTACTATCTAGTAATTTATAAGCTGTGCTGTTCAACTCCCTAGAATAAGAATATTAAAGGCCAAATGAGTATCTGTTCTTTCTTTTTACAAATGTATTCACAGAGCTTATTGCTGAACTGAAGCTAAGGTTTGGGGCTGGTCTTTTCACTCTTCTCATAGAGACTACAGAAATATTTGCAAACATATCAAATAGAACACTACCTACTCTCTTTGAGTCTTTTCTAATATATAAACATGAGTTATAATCTTAAGATGCTTTCATCTTTTGTGACAGAATTAAAAATATAAATTAAAATAATATCTCTAATTATTACCATATTTACACTTCATAACTCACCTTGAACTGTAGAAAATTCTGTTATATCTATTATCCATCATTTAATAGAATAAATGCACATGATTTAAAATTCTAGAGTGGACTACAGACAAAGCTCATTTTCAGATCATGTTCTTAGTATAAACAAAGCCTTTGCTGCAATTGCTACTCATGATAGGAAACATATTTCATTGAGAATTAATTTTTTCAGAAATATATGACCAAATCTATTGTTTGGTATTGTCCTTAGGCAATTGTGTACTATTTTGTACAAGCCTGGGAAAAATGGATACTAGGTTTATTATAATAATCATTGTCTTATTAGATGTGCTGGGCATTGATATATACTTTTTAAGTGTACCTGGAGGATGATAAAATCAATTGTGACACATCACACCATTAATAAATCTAAAAACTTCTTTGTCAAAGATCACATGACCATAGGTGTATGGGTTCTTTTCTGGGTCTTCAATTCTATCCCATTGTTCTACCTGTCTGTCACTGTACCAAATACCATGCATTTTTAAACACTGTTGTTCTGTATACTGCTTCAGGTTAGGGATACTGATTCCCGCAGAAGTTCTATTATTGTTGAGAATAGGTTTCCCTCTCCTGGGCTTTTTGTTATTCCAGATGAATTTGCAAATTTGTAACACTATGAAGAATTGAGTTGGGATTTTGATGGGGTTTGCATTGAATTTGTAAATTGCTTTTGGCAAGATGGCCATTTTTACTGTGTTAATCCTGCCAATTCACGAGCATGAGAGATCTTTCGATCTTCTGAGGTCTTCATCGATGTCTTTCCTCAGAGGCTTGAAGTTCTTATCATGCAGATCTTTCTCTTGCTTTGTTAAAGTCACCCCAAGATATTTTATATTGTTTGTGACTATTTTGAAGGGTGTCATTTCCCTAATTTCTTTTTCAGCCGTTTATCCTTTGAGTATAGGAAGGCTACTGATTTGTTTGAAATACTTTTATATCTGGCCACATTGCTTAAGTTGTTTATCAGCTTTAAGAGTTCTCTAGTGGAATGTTTTGGGTTGCTTAAGTATACTATCATATCATCTGCAAATAGTGATAACTTGACTTTCTCATTTCCAATTTGTATCCCTTTGACCTCCTTTTGTTGTTTAATTGTTCTAGTTAGAACTTCAAGTACTATAATGAATAGATATAAAGAAGAGAGGGCAGCCTTGTCTAGTCCCTGATTTTAGTGGGATTGCTTCAAGTTTCTCTCCATTTAGTTTGATGTTGGCTACTGGTTTGCTGTATATTGCTTTTACTATGTTTAGGTATGGTTCTTGAATTCCTGATCTTTCCAAGACTTTTAGCATGAAAGGATGCTGAATTTTGTCAAATGATTTTTCAGCATCTAAGGAAATGACCATGTGGTTTTTTTCTTTGAGGTTGTTTATGTAGTGGATTACATTGATGGATTTCCATATACTGGACCATCCTTGCATCCCTGGGATGAAGCCTACTTGGTTATGGTGAATGATGGTTTTGATGTGTTCTTGGATTCGGTTCGAAAGAATTTTATTGAATATTTTTGCACTGAAATTCATAAGGGAAATTTGTCTAAAATTCTCTTTCATTTTTTGATCTTTGTGTGATTTTGGTATCAGCATAGTTGTGGTTTCATAGAAGGAGTTGGTATGAATTTACATATTAATTTAGAAAGAGAAGTATCTTTCTGATAATTGATTTTACCCATAATGATGATATATCTCTTTGTTTTATACTTTCAAGATTTCTTGTAGCTGTGTTTCAATGTGATAGAGCTTACAAATATTTTGTCAAATTTATTCACACTTATTTCAAAAGTTTTGTGACCATTATAAATAGAATAGTTTAAATTTTTAATTTATGGTAACTTATTGCAGGTTCATAAAATTTCATTAAAGTAAAATTTATTGATTAATTTTTACAGAAATACTAAGTTTTACATATTGACTTTTTAAGCCTTGTTAGGCTCTGATTATTTCTACTTTTTTTTAAATTCTTGAGTTTTTCTATCAATATGATCATGTAAATGTAAATAAACACAATAAAAAATAAAAAAAAATAAAAAAATAATTCGAAAAGCTGCGGGCTAAAGAGATTGTTTGGTGCTTAAGAGCAGTGGCTACTCTTCCAGTACCCACATTACAGCTTAGCACTGTCTATATCTCCAGTTCCAATGGATCTGGGACATACACAGGTATAAATGCAGGCAATAAAGCAATGCGCATAACATAGAAACAAATACATCAGACCTATATATACACATAAACATATACATGATGCACATATACATCAAAGATAGTTTATCTCAGATAGCCCACATCAAGGATTCATAACCTCATATGAAACTTAGTAGGTGTTTGTAAAGCTACACCGTACCATCAGAGAGCAACTTTTATTGACTCTTGTCTTCTCCAGTTCATTATATTGAAGGTCAGCTATCAGTGACCAAAAAGGAAAGATTGGCCTAGTAAACCCACTATAATGAAACAAACAAACAAAAAAAAATCCCTCACATTAATTCTCATCATCAAATTGTGCCAGTTGAAGAAAGCATTTGATGAGCAGAGTAGCATGAAGGCATTTTCAGCAGTTTAGAGCATCTAGAACTTCTCTGAGTCCTGGGGTCAGTGGTAGTCACCATGAGGAGAGGCACCTTTGAGCTGTGTGGCTCCTCCTATGTGAGAGGCCCTGAGCTCATGCTCTTGATTTAGTTTCTTCCACTAAGCTAAGCTAGGACTGACTGCCTTAAACCTCTTCAAATAATAGCAGGACAACTTTCTCCTGCAACGTAGGGACACAAAGATAGAAGGAGGGAAATTACAAGTCTCACCGTGCATAAATCCTGCAAACTGAATATGGCTGTTTCAAGGCAAGTGAATAAGAGAATCGCTATATATAGTCTCTCTATATAGATATAGCTATGGATAGGGCCCCCATAGATCCATGGGGTAGAACTGACAGCTGCCTGTTGGCCAGAATTTGTTTGGCAGCAGAGCTAATTAGGGAATTGTAATTCAATCCTGAGCAAGCCTAATCAGAAGGTGTGGTGGGTTTCTCCCCACTGTGGCTACAGTGTGTGTTTACCCCAGCACTTTTTCTGCATCAGTATCCTTAATTAGACAAGGTTGTGTCAAATACAGCAAGCCCTGAATAGCTACTGCATTCTGTTCTAAATAGATAGCCGTATCCTCTTTTGTTTCATTTTCTACATCATTTCTCCTTGGTAACACAAGTACCTCTGCCCCTACAGGATGGCATTCTAATCTCCAATAACAGGAAGTTAAGCTAACCCTGTTGGTGAACAGAAGCAGAATCTTGGGTAGGTTGGCACTGATGCTAAACCTTTTCCTGGGAAGAACGGAAATGTCCTCCACACAAAAACGCCAGTCCTCTGCAAATTCTACTTCAAAGAAGTCTAATGTAAGGGAGTCTGCCAGTCAGTGGAGAAAGCACAGATGCATAGACATTTGGGGGCTAGTTTGTGATAGTACTTGGAAACAAGGACCAATTCTGATGTTCAGGGAAAAAATATCAGTAACTCTAAACAAGCAAGCAAGCTAACTCAGATGTTTAAGGTGAACCAACCTTAGATTTTGTTCTTGTTTTTACCTCTTTCTGGGTTACTCACCAAAAGGTATATATTTTTAAAATTATAAAATAAAATAATAAAAATAAGAACAACCTGGAAAAAGTAGTCTACCACCTCCTTCTGTATGATATAAGGTAGCTATCAAGCTCCTTCTCACTATGCTTTATAATCTCATTGCTAGTAGAAAAATTACATTATACTTTTGGGTGTTGTACCAATGTCTGCTGATGCCATGTCAAATGCTCTTTATGCTGAAACTAATAAAATTAATTTGAAGTTACTTATTTTATAAATAATCATGAAAGCTATAAGACTCAATATCTTTGTTTTTAAGGTTTAATTATCACTTCAACCTAGAACAATTTATAATTAAATAGGAACTGTGAACTAGCAAGTTTTGATAATTTTAAAATGTTCCATAATTCTAAATAAAGTACACATTGCGCGCACACACACACACACACACACACACACAGAGAGAGAGTAAAGGAGAGAAAAAGAGTACTTTATTTTTCTCACATCTACCTCAACACATATTCCATGTTTGTGTCTTTATGTGCATTATACAAATGCATATACACATGCATAGTTCAATGTTTACAATAATATCAATGATCATACATTTTCTAAGGTTGTGATAAATGTGTAATATATAAGCATTCCTTTTATTCACTTAATATTGATCATCAAATGGTTTTTTCCCATTACATATTCAAATACATTTATGAAGTTCAATAGATTTGAACAACTTTTTCCATTGATAGGCTCTCTGGCTTGAGGTGATTGGCAGAAATGGTAAACTCAATTGGGACATGTTTACTGAAGTAAATTGGTAGTTCCTTAAATGTAGCATTTAATCTTAAATACTCTGTGATTAAGTTAAAGCTCAGTGGACCATAAATTCGAACTGGAAAGTTTCTCCAAATTTAAGACTTAGCTGCCACAAATTGCAATGTTTTCAATATGCAAATCATTCCTAGGAATATGGGAAATATTTTTAATTTCTCATAAAGCTGCTTAGTAAAGCATATTTTTGTGTCATAGCCACTGATTTGTGAAGATTTTTTGCGTATATAATGTACTTTAAAAATATTCTTTCATACTATATAAGGAATAAAATAGGAAGTTCAGATAATCAATTATTCTGTTTACCTACACAGAGGTTGCTTAGTTAGACAACTAACATTGTCCTAAACACTTTTTTCATGCACCAAAGGAGACATACATGAATGTGGCCCTACCCAGCGGAATGATTAGGAAGAAGAACTTCCAGATCTGGGATATGCTGGGATACCTTTGTATAATACAAAACTGAAGGGCAGGAGCAAACCCAGAATGAGGTCTGATGGAAGACCTGTAGACTTAATATTAAGTCTTTAAAATACATCCAATGATAGCTTAGGCTTACCTTACAGTCATAGTCAGTTAACACTAACAATTTTAAGTGAAATAGCTAATTTAGAGTTACCTTAAATAGCTCGCCCAACAATTGGGTTCAAAACTTATAACTGCATCTTATAACTGCATTCTGGTGCTTCGTTTGGAATCTTCAGCATCCCTGTCGTCATCTCCTCCGAAGTGAGACTGTGGTGGATCTGATCAGCACGTGGAAGAAACTAACATTTTATTTTATGTGTATAGGTATTTTGCCTGAATCGATGTCAGTGCATCAAATGCAGGCCTGCTGCCTGCGGAGGACAAAAAAGAGCATCAGGTTCCCTTTAAATGGCATTGCACACCACGTGCGTCCTCACGTGGATGCTGCGATTCAAACCTGGATTCTCGGGATGGGATGAGCAGCCAGTGCTCTTAATCCCTGAGCCATTTCATCAGCCTCAGGAATTAATTGTTCACACGGAAAACAACATTTGGGAAGCACAGGACCTAAGGCAGCAGGCTGGGACCCGTCTAGAGGTAGAGACACGAATAAGCTAGCCTTTTGCCTAGAAAGGCGTATGACCTTCTAGATTCCTGATCTTCCAGGATTCTTCTCCTCTGTCAATTCATTTAAATTAAAGAAAATCAAGGTTTAACTCTGGCCACTTTTTCCAAGGCCTATTCACAGACTCTGGGATCTCGTACTCTATAACTAACAAATGACAGTCACTTATAAAGCGAACAAAAGTTTCTTGAAATGCCAAATGTGTCCTGGTTTCCACCTCCGCTTTCCCTGCTTCTTCTGGGCTTTCACAGGACTTGCCAGATGAAAAGAAAGCTCGGTACAGCAGACACACAAAGGAGAGAGGAAGAAATCTGATGTGACAAAACAAGAAATCTTTCAAACACACAAAGAAACAGCGAAAAGACATTTTTTTTCTTTTAAAGGAGAGCTTTTACCCTTTCCTTCCCCTCTTCTGCTTTGGCCCTCTCCACATTCAGGCCCCATTGTGTCTATTAACCACTCATTGTGTCTTTAGCCTTTCATCTCTGAGCCTGAACAAAGGGGAAAGGGGATATCTTTATATGTTCTTTAATCTAATTCTAGATTTGAAATGTGGTCCAATAATACAAATAGTCAATGCATCTTAAAAACTCCTTGAACCTAATTAAAATTCAGGAATCAAAATGAAGAATAAAGGTTAGTTTTGTTTTTTTTATCCTAAAATGTGAAACTATCTAATGGCCTCTGTAAGAGCATCTCTTAGCAATTTCTTTGCTTGTAGTCATGAAAGTCATCCTACAAAAACCTTTCACATATAATAAAGTTGATCAGATGAACGCAGAACACCGTTGCATTAAATGAAGCAGGGTCTCAATATTTTGCTTATCAGAATATTTTCAGTACAATATCCCCCCCAAAAAAACTTTCAATCATAAAAGGATCCTACTACCCACTGATAATTTATGTCTACAAATTATTTTAATACAGTACTTCCATAATGGTTAAGTTTCTTCATATTCAATGTAGCTTTAAAAAGGATGAGTACAAACAGAGGCTATGCTGAAGCAGCACATTCCAACTATTAGGCCAAACTTTGAGAACTTGTCAATCTATCCTTTCTTCTTAAAGCCCCTGTGATGACAATACAAAACAAAAACACATTGGAAAGGAATATGCATTGCCTCTCAATCCTCAAATCTCTTGCTTAAGAATGGGCTAAAACCACACATGTACTACTTCCTTTCTCTTAAGGTTTATTTATTTCTACTTTATGTGCCTTGGTGCTTTTCCCGCTTGGTCTGTATGAGGATGTCAGAGTATCTGGAACTTGAGTTACAGACAATTGTGTGCTGCCATGTAGGTGCTGGAAATTGAATCCTGGGCTTCTGGAAGAGCAGCCAGTGCTATCACTGAGCGATCGCTTCAACTCCCTGAAATACCTCTTGACTCTATACTCTCTTGTGTACGAATGAGCCAATAATACATAAAACATATGAATTTAACAAGTTATGAAGCTATTATTTGCCATACTGTAATTAGAGAATGGCTGCAAATCACTCAAAATTATTTGTGTGACATATAATATTTGTGTTGGGTAAAACAGTGCCATATTTTGGTCTCACCCATTTACTGAAATTAGCAATCTTCATATGGCATAATTCCGTTCAAGTGTCTCTCAGAAAACATCTAAATTACAGAATTACTGGCTAAACATACATCAGCCATTTGACTATGTACAGAAGATCTCCTCTGTACCCCCATTTCAAACAATTTATGTTAAAAATAGTTAGAAAATTTGCCAATTAATGAGTTATTTGGCCTATTTTAAAAGTTACTTTCATTTACCTGAACATAATGATCAAACATAATCAAATTTTTAAAAGTAATTATGCTTAAACATCAGATCCAAATATGTACTAGTTGGTTGGCATAACATCAGGGAATAACTTCAAATTAACTACATATGAGATAGTGAGTTTGAATATACATTAGACAAGGTCACAGAGGCCTTAATCTTGATTAAATTGGGTGATATATATTTCATTGAATTTTAGCATATTTTCTTTCATAATGTGAAACAAAGAAAGGCTTGTATTCTTTTTTTATTCTTAAAATAGAAAGGTAAGTATTGCTATTTGTTCTCTTTCGCCGACAATGTTCCAATTTTCCTATATCAGAGTTTAATGAATAATTGCCTTTTTTTTCTCTTTTACAAGAAGAGTCTTTGCCTTATAACTCCTTAAGATGCTTTGTACACATCATACTTTTGTATTGGCAATCTATGTATTCTAAAGAAGAGGAGAAAATCATTGGATCCCATTCCATGTTCTTTAAACTGTTCCCATCTCTTTTCATTCCAAAAGCAGTGGAATCATGAATTTGCTTGTCTTGAAATCACTGAAGTAATTTTTATTTGTTTCATTTCTCTGTGGATAGTAGTTATTTAAACTACTCCATGGGCTGATAATACAGTCCAAAGAATAAAGAAACTGCTGCGTAAGCCTAATACCCTGAGTTGAAGACCTGTAAGCAACAAAAAGGTTGAAGCAAAGAACCAACTCCAAAACTATGCTGGCTTCCATGTGGTGTAGTGGCATCAGCCTCTGTCCACCACGCATCATATTACACACACACACACACACACATGCACACACACACATACAGAATAATGGTAAGTAAATTGTTAGAAAGAGAAAAATAGAAAATAAGTATCAACCCTAGCCACCAAACACATTCAACTATATTTCACCAATCTAGATCAAATGCTTAGGATACAATAGTTCTATTTTTTTAATTAGATATTTTTTGACCTTGACATTTTTATTTATATAGTAAGATTCAAAACAACCAAATCACTGCATATTATTAATATAGTGTCCAATCATTTCTCTTGCAAGTACTTTCTTTTTAAACTTCTGGCTCAAAGGACAGTAAGGGATCCTATAGATGAAGGAAGAAAATCACAGCTGAGAAAGAAAAGGGAATAAAATAAAAATGAACACACTGGAAGAAAATAATTGACTAAGATATTCTTACATTTTAAAAATAATTATGGTTTTGGACTCTACTTCAGTTATAAGAAGAGAAAGAAATGCTTTTAAAATGTCAATTGATTTGGTCACAAATAATATGATTATTCCTATATATAATATGTATCAGTGATGACCTTATGGCCTAACTTCCTAAAGTGCTATCAGAATAACACAAATATTAAATATTCCTCCTTTCTTGAGCACTAAGGAGTTCAGTGGGTAGAAGGCTTGCCGTGCAAGCATGAGCACTAACTGTGGAGTCCCCGAACTCACCCAAATGTCTGGCATGAGCATGTGTAATCCGAGTCCTGAGGAGGGAGGGCAGAGATGAGTAGAGCCCCAGAGTTCCCTGAACAGTCTGTCTGTCCGATCACTGAGCTCCATGTTTGGTGAGAAATTAAGTCTCAATAAAAAAGGCAGGAAGATATCTAAAGTGTTTTGGCCTACACACACACACACACACACACACACATACACTGATACACTGTTATGCACACACACGTGTACACACAAACACACATACATAAGCACACACCCATGCATTTCTATGTCTAATGTAAAATCATAACCAGATTTTTTAAACAGTACTGTATTATTTTCTAATTAACTTAATTTTTTTAGTACGTAAGCCAGGAAAGTAATTGGAGTTAACTAAAAAATAATTTGGGATATCTTCAAGAAGAATTAATAGTCATTAAAATAGTGAGTACATTAAATTATTTAATATTACAGTGTGTGTGTGTGTGTGTGTGTGCGCGCACGCGTGCATGTGTGTGTGTGTGTGTGTGTTTGTGTATGTGTGTGTCTGCATTTGAATGATGTGCATGTGAGCACAGGGATAGATGTCAGATGACAATTTTGTGGAGTCAGTTCTTTCATTCTTTTTGTGGGCTCGAGGGTTGACACTTAGATCACCAGGTTTTCACAGTAGTTTTCTTCACCTCTTGAGTCCTCTTACCAGCCTACTGAATACATTTAAATGTTCATCAAAAATATAACAAACTACTTTTCATATATCAGTAAATACCAAATTGAAATCTGTCAACCCAGTATGACATGAATAATTGTGGCATATGACTTTGATGTATAAGTCACTCAAACTTCTCAAATCCAGTTCCCTTTTAGTATATTTTTTTAAAAAATGATGCAACCAAAATTGTTTCTTATTATGATTTTAGTACATAATGTAGTATGAGAAGGAACAAACTTGACTCCCCCCAACCCCCACATGATAGCACTGGAGAATCCTTCATGTCTAGAATTTCAAACCCTATGTTAAGTACTTTTTATTCTTTTGTAAACTGTTATATCTTAAAAGCATTTTCATCAATTTAAAAACCTTTGCCATCTTTGGTAGAGCTGGCGGGGTGATCAGCTCAGATACCATGTAGACTCAGATCCAGAGCTTTGAGCTAGCTCCCACCTCAACATCTATTGATGAACTGCTGGAGCACCGAGGAGGCCAGTCCTGGAGAGCCAAACCTGAAGGATCTCCATGACACAGGGCAACAACAGGACATCTGGGAAGAGATCTAGTGAGGATTTGCTATTTATACTAAAGCCAGAAGTCTCAAACCAGACCAAGAACTCATAAGATTCTTGCAATGATTGTTTGCAAACAGAAAAATGTGGATAAAGGCGTACACTGTGGGACACACTGTGACACACTAGACCTTCCACAATGAGACTTTTTTTCTTTTGAGCAGGAAATTGCAGACATGAAAGGCCTAGCTACTGGGAAGAGGAAATGAGTGGGATTGGGGTGCATGATGTTAAATTAGCAAAAATCAATAATAATAAAAAAATCTTCCCATTTCTCAAACACTCTAAGATCAAAGTGTAAGTTATGCCAGTTAACTAGAGTTCAGTATCAGGGTCATAACACTAATGACCAATAGTTCTACAGAAAATTTTGCCCAAGATTTCAATATTAAAAATAGTGATAGCCAGGCATGTTGATACACACCTTCAATCCTAGAACTCAGAAGACAGGTACAGACAAATCTCTGAGAACTCACAGAAAGACTGGTCTATATATGGGCTTCCAGGCCAAGCAGGACTCTGTCACAAAGAAAAACAAAACACCGTAGTGATGTTCATACATAATTTGTTTAATATTTGATAACAAAATGTACAAAATTTAAAAAATGAAGAAAGTTTTAATTGGAGAGCCTTAATTTACAAAAACAGGAACATGATGTATTTACCTTGTGAGCGCTCGAAACAGCTGGAACTGAAGTTCAATTTCAACATTATTATGTTGATTAAATTGTTTTCTCTCAAGTCGCTCTAGGCAATTAACAAGGGAAAAAGCTTGGAGGTTTGAGAAGAAAGAAAAGTGAATTTCATCCTACTTTTCTTTCCCAAGGGCTAGAATAAATAATTTCTCAGAGACCGAGACACGGTGAAATAAGTAAACTCTGTTGCTTCGCAGATTTTGTCTTTTTAACCTTAGTCCTTAGCAATTAACCCTTAATAATTAAAGCCACACCACCCGTATAAAGGATGGTATTCTCTCAAGAGAGTCCTTTCCCTGTGCTTTAATGAAACTGCCTCATATCAAATAAAATCCTTTTTTCTTTGTTTTTGTATATGATTCTTGACCTACTAGATGCGAGGTTAGCTTTTGTTTCAATAAGGCATTAGATTAAATCAAACTATTGCATAAAGTTATTTCCAATTCCTATATTACTGCATGGGAAAATAAAATAAGATAAAATAAAATAGCTTCCAATGATCAGTGTCATTCTAAGTACCATATTCTATTACTAGAACAGACATAGCTTAGCAGAATTTTGGCAATCTGTTGCATGATAGAGGAAAGACACTTATGAAAAGAAGTAAATAATCATCCAAATTTAAAGGGAACTACTCTCTGTCTTACAAATGGCTGGGAAAAACTTAAGTTCACAATTTAATTTCATTTCCAAATTTTGTAAATTTCAAGGAAACCCAAAAGTATCCTTAATTTCTTAGCATGCTCAAAGGGTATCCCTTGGAATCCCCGTACTGGATTTCACTGGACTGAGAAGAATATTTTTGACTTTAAGGTTGAATTAATTGGATACTAAATCTATTTATATTTTAAATTATAAATGGAAAACCTTAAATAAAAGTTTGCACCACCAAAAAAGAATCACCAATGAAATTGTTCTCATAACTATCATTAATGTATATGGTATTAAATTAAGAGACTCTGCAACAATGCTGTCGGTTTTTTTTCATTGTATATAAATTTTATTCCCAAAGAAGCAAATAGAACAATGAGAACATATTGAACACTAGCTAATGGTATGCATACTATACTAACATGAGTTATATTAGCAAATATTAACTATATCCCATAGATGCTTAATGTCCATTTACAAATTGATTAGATCTGGGATCAACTAAGAGAGTAGCTTCTATAAACGAACAGATGCATTTCCAGGAGAAATAAAACATGAAGAAAGTCACTTCTATACTGTGAGTCTCACTTTGCAGCAATGGCCAAGATAGTAAGAATTCCAAGGAAACACAATGCTGTGTGCTGGCCTGGTTTTGTGCTTTAATGGTGAACTCATGGCATTTGCTGCCTTTCTTGTCACTGTCCCTATTACTGTAAAAAGATTTGCCATTGACATCAGAGCTCAGCTCTTTCCACCTTTCGTTATGGGTGGTCAAGGAATCTCCCAGGCCATCAGCAGTTCTTTAGGACTGCTGAGAAATCCAGTACTGCAGACTGAGCAGCTGACTGATTCTCAGCCTCCAACATATAGACAACCATTGTTGAACTACCCAGTTCCTATTATGTAAGTAAACCTCATAGGTCTCTTTCATTATATATCTAGAGAACTCCGACTAATACATTTTCAAATCGAGATACAATATGAGGTGAATAGACGACTTAGTTTTAGCAATCTTAGCAGGGAACTATTAAATATGAACTCTGAGAAGTTTCCTGTGTTTCAGAGAATAAAAAAGGAAAATATCAACACTGGAAACTAAAAACAGGTATAATAAAATGTATCTAAATATATAATGGCTAATCTGAATTCAGAAAAGTTAGTGAAACAGAACACACATAATGACTTTGGGTTCAGATCTCAAGCCAGATTGTAATGTAATATGCTGAAAAAAAAAGCTCAATTAGAAGACAAAAGAACCTACAAATACACTCTTGATATTTGTGACCACTAAAACTGTTTTTTTTGTTTTTGTTTTGGCCTTAAACTTTATTAAAGCTTGTATGTATCTTCCCACCCCTACCCTGATGCTCCAGCAATTCAAGTGTTGGAAACATTTCTTCAATTCATAAGTGAATTGAATTGATATTTTTTATTCGATATATTTTATATTTACATTTCAAATGATTTCCCCTTTTCTAGCCCCCCCACTCCCCGAAAGTCCCGTAAGCCCCCTTCTCTTCCCCTGTCCTCCCATCCACCCCTTCCCACTTACCCGTTCTGGTTTTGCCCTATACTGCTTCACTGAGTCTTTCCAGAACAAGGGGCCACTCCTCCTTTCTTCTGGTACCTCATTTGATATGTGGATTATGTTTTGGGTATTCCAGTTTTCTAGGTTAATATCCACTTATTAGTGAGTGCATACCATGATTCATCTTTTGAGTCTGGGTTACCTCACTTAGTATGATGTTTTCTAGCTCCATCCATTTGCCTAAGAATTTCATGAATTCATTGTTTCTAATGGCTGAATAGTACTCCATTGTGTAGATATACCACATTTTTTGCATCCACTCTTCTGTTGAGGGATACCTGGGTTCTTTCCAGCATCTGGCAATTATAAATAGGGCTGCTATGAACATAGTAGAGCATGTATCCTTATTATATGGTGGGGAATTCTCTGGGTATATGCCCAGGAGTGGTATAGCAGAATCTTCTGGAAGTGAGGTGCCCAGTTTTCAGAGGAACCGCCAGACTGATTTCCAGAGTGGTTGTACCAATTTGCAACCCCACCAGCAGTGGAGGAGTGTTCCTTTTTCTCCACACCCTCTCCAACACCTGCTGTCTCCTGAATTTTTAATCTTAGCCATTCTGACTGGTATAAGATGAAATCTCAGGGTTGTTTTGATTTGCATTTCCCTAATGACTAATGAAGTTGAGCATTTTTTAAGATGCTTCTCCACCATCCGAAGTTCTTCAGGTGAGAATTCTTTGTTTAACTCTGTACCCCATTTTTTAATAGGGTTGTTTGGTTTTCTGGAGTCTAACTTCTTAAGTTCTTTATATATAGTGCATATTAGCCCTCTATCTGATGTAGGATTGGTGAAGATCTTTTCCCAATTTATTGGTTGCCGATTTGTCTTGTTGATGGTGTCCTTTGCCTTACAGAAACTTTGTAATTTTATGAGGTCCCATTTGTCAATTCTTGATCTTAGAGCATATGCTATTGGTGTTCTGTTTATAAACTTTCTCCCTGTACCGATGTCCTCAAGGGTCTAAAAACTATTTCCAAGATGAAATCTTAGCAGGCTGCCAATTAGGATTTCAGATACAGGATGATGGAGCTCAACCCCATGAGGTAAAGATTGGTCAATGCAAAATTTGTCAATTACAAGACTCTCAAGTTTGGAGGGATTGGTAGAAGAGGACCTGGCAAATGCTTTTCTGGTTCCAGAAAGTGACATTTGTGGTGACCCATCTCTATCCAAGTCTATACTTGAGATGCTCAGTGTCCCATGTCTGCATGCGTTCCCTTGTTTCATTATGTGGTATTATAACCTCTTAAGCACGCTTTACGTGCACATTGTTTGCCACCTTCAAAACTGTCTATAAAAGACAATTTTCTTCTCAACTACTTTCTGTTTATGAGCTAGAAAATTATCCCATATACAATCTTGAATCAAAATTATACTTGACCCTTCTAAAACATGACTGAAAATCTAGCAAGGAGGAGGAGGACTACACAACACCTTCACAACTGTGCTTTTTCCTCTTTCCTCCCCCTCCCCCTGTCTCTTAGAGAGACAGATGTTGCCAACACGAGGACCTGATTTCTGGAGATCTTCCTACCTCAGCTGGCTTAGCATCCAGGACTTCGGATAGGGGTAGGCACCAAACAAATCCTTTTAAAAATGTTTACACTTAGCCGGGCGGTGGTGGCGCACGCCTGTAATCCCAGCACTCTGGGAGGCAGAGGCAGGCGGATTTCTGAGTTCGAGGCCAGCCTGGTATACGGAGTGAGTTTCAGGACAGCCAGGGATATACAGAGAAACCCTGTCTCAAAAAAAAAAAAAAAAACAAAAAACAAAAAATCAAAAAAAAAATGTTTACACTTTTACTTTGAATAACTTCTTCTGCAACCTTTTATTTTCAACACATGCAAGAACACTATCAACCATTCCTTCTTCTACTCTTTGATGCATTCTTCCCTTTCTGTTATCTTCGCTGCTGTTTCCTGACTCTTAAGACAGACTTGGCAATTTTTATCATTTTAAATTTATTAAATTGTCTCTTTGCTTCTCTCCCAAGTATACAGTTCTTTCCTATTTTATTTTCTCTCTCTCTTTTTTTTTTTTGCTTTGTTTTGCTTTTTTCTTTTCTGTTTAATGTTGTATTTAGTCTCGTAGGTTTTGGTTAGGATTTCAAATTTGGAATCTTGTGTACTTCTGTGCTTGTTTGTACTTACAAATATTCACATCAAGTGCTAAAAGGATAAGACTCCAATAGTTCCTACCTGCATTCCATCACCACATTCTCAAGGACTGCATATTTCTTTATTATGCTGTCTGAGGATACTTGGAACTCTGAAACCAACCTAAGCAAATGGAGGGACAGATCATGGTTGTTTCTCAGATTATTTTCCAATTTATATGTTATTTTAGTCACTTGCAAGGGCTGTCTCATTCCTTAGTGGGTGATATCAGAAGTTATAACGTTAGTCAACATTCCCTTTTGGATTTGGCTTTTCCCAGGGAAACACTGCACAGTCATAGTCATCATCATAGTTGTCTTCTCCTTCTCTTCCTTCTCCTTTTCCTCTTTCTCCTCCTTTTTCTTCTTCCTCCTATTCCTCCTACTGCTCCTTCCTTCTTCTCTTCTTCATCCTCCTCCTCCTTCCTTTTCTTCTTCTTCCTCCTCTTTCAGTTCCTCCTCCTCCTTTATCTCCTTCTCCTTCTCCTTCTCCTTCTCCTTCTCCTTCTCCTTCTCTTTCTCCTTCTCCTTCTCCTTCTCCTTCTTCCTTCTCCTCCTCCTCCTCCTTCCTCTCCTTCTTCTCCTTCTTCTCCTTCTCCTCCTCTTCCTCCTCCTCCTCTTCCTCCTCCTCCTCCTCCTCCTCCTCCTCCTCCTCCTCCTCCTCCTCCTCCTCCTCCTCCTCCTCCTCCTCCTTCTTCTTCTTCTTCTTCTTCTTCTTCTTCTTCTTCTTCTTCTTCTTCTTCTTCTTCTTCTTCTTCTTCTTCTTCTTCTTCTTTCTTCTTCTTTCTGCTCTATTTTCTTCTTTCTCTTCTTCCTTCTCCACTTCTTTTTTCTTTCTCTTTCTTTTCAAAAGATTTAGTTCAACCTCATAAAATTAACAACTCTGAACTTTTTAAAATCATTTTAAAATCAGTCTTAAGCACAGTAGTCAACCTTTAAATCCAAGCACTCGGGCTGAGGTAGAAGTGTTGCCATATAGATATTTTAATTGTGTTTATTTTATCCGCTAGTTAAATAATTAAAGGGGAGGGAAAGTGTGACAGGTAGCAGCAGAAACATCTTGAAGACAGCAAACAAGAGCACATATAGCCAGCAGTTGAAGGGGTGAAAATACCCACACAAATACACACAGCCAGGACAGACTAATACATTCCAGAAAGTAGAAGGGGGGGTGAAAAGGCAAAAATCTCAGCTTCTCTATCATGGTTGAAATGTTTTAAAGTCTTTGAAGAGATTTCCGTGACAAAACCAAGTTTACCCAGTATCTATCCACAAACCCAGCCCTACAAAGGATAATAAGAGGAAAACACCAATACAAGGAGGGAAACTTCACCCTGGAAAAAGCAAGATAGTAACCTTTCATCAAACCCAAAAGAAGTTAACCAATCAAATTTAAAAAATAACATCAAAAATGACAGGAAGTAACAATCACTATTCTTTAATATCTCTTAACATCAATGGACTCAATGCCCCAATAAAAAGGCATAGACTAACTGACTGGATATGTAAACAGGACCCTACATTTTGCTGCTTACAGGAAACACACCTCAGGGTCAAAGACAAACACTACCTTAGAGTAAAAGGCTGGAAGGCAATTTTAAAAGCAAATGGTCTCAGGAAACAAGCTGGAATAGCCATTTTAATATCAGATAAAATTAACTTTCAACCCAAAGTCATCAAAAGAGACTCTGAGGGACACTTCTTGATGGTCAAAGGAAAAATACAACAAGAAGAACTCTCAATCGTGAACATCTATGCTCCAAATGCAAGGGCACTCTCTTTCATAAAAGAAACTTTATTAAAACTCAAAGCACACCTTGCACCTAACACAATAATTGTGGATGACTTCAACACTGCACTTTCCTCAATGGACCGATCAGGAAAACAGAAACTAAACAGGGACACAATGAAACTAATTGAAGCTTTGGACCAATTAGATTTAACAGATATATAGAGAACATTCTATCCTAAAACAAAAGAATATACCTTTTTCTCAGCACCTCATGGCACCTTCTCCAAAATCGACCATATAATTGGTCACAAGACAGACCTCAACAAATATAAGAAGATCGAACTAAGACTCAGTGAAGCAGTATTCGGCAAAACCAGAACGGGAAAGTGGGAAGGGGTGGGTGGGAGGACAGGGGAAGAGAAGGGGGCTTACGGGACTTTCGGGGAGTGGGGGGCTAGAAAAGGGGAAATCATTTGAAATGTAAATAAATTATATCGAATAAAAAAAATTAAAAAAGAAAAAGAAAAAAAAAACCTCATAGATGACATCACCTACCAAATGTAAAATAAAGGCTTAATCCATCAAGGGCCATAGTTCTTGGAAAGTCTCTAAATGTACTCATCTTATTTTTTTGGCTTCTGTAGTTCTGTTTCTGGCTAACTGGTCTTGTTAGCTGAACTATATCAACCCAGGACATAGTTTTTGTGCTTAAAAGGTCACTGAGAAAGACTCAAGGTCACTGAGAAAGATCCCCAACACCCAGTGTGGGTAAATAAACTCATGAGGGTTTAAAACCATGTCTGAGCAGTCTTCTTTGGTGGCTACCCCACCACACCTCTACCTGCAGAGTGCTTCTCTTATAAGTATATGCTGCTAAACACAGCTCAAATCAGTAATTTTTTTGTTTATTTCTAGAAGTTTGTCATTCTTAGTAGCTACTTTTGTTCCATTTTCCTATCTGTCTGCCCACCAGGGAGTCTGTCTGGTTTGGGCTATTTCTTGACCTTGACTCAAACAAAAAAGTTATCATAGTTTGAGTCCTACCAAGAGGTGGGCTTTCCATCTTCTGTCATGCTTTATTTTGTTTTGGTGTTTGTTGTGGTTTGATTAGATTGTTTCAGTTGCTGTAAAGTACTACAAGTGCCCAAGAGAGCATTTTTTTAAGTGATTAAGCAAAGCTATAGTCTTAGTCTATTATTTAGGTCTATTTCTACTTCAATGACCTTGCTTCTTGGAAGCATGTGCTCTCCTGTATTTCTTGATGCTGCCCCAGTAGGTCTGCAGCTATTTCCAGAACAAAAATCATTTCCTAGGCTCATTCATCTAATGTCTTGAAGTTTCTCTGATGTCCCAACTTCTTTCATTCGTTTAGTGCCAACCAATCCGTGCAATAAAGCACCCTAGGTACAAGTGTTCTTTAAAAACTTTGATCGTGAAGCATTCAAAATTTTTATCCTGGACAAGTTGAAGCAATATTTCTATGGAAATAAAACCTCCCATTCTTTGCATTTAATCAAGAGTAAGTATCTGCCATCTCTTTCTACTTCAGTATGCCAACTAATTCCCAAATGTCAATGCCCACAATAATGGCTTATATAATTTCTAAATCAACATGATTAGAAACCTTTTATTAGAAGAGAAAAAGAAATAGCTCACGAAACTCTTAGACCAGACACAGAAACATAGCAAGTTATCTGCAATGGTTATTTTTCTTTAGTTATAAATATATCTAATAAAAAGATAAGGGAACATAATAATTTCACGTATTGATTTAATATGATAACTAATATCCCAAACAAAATTTATAATGCTTAACACCCATTCTTCAATGCTTGCAAACCAGGTTACAAGTAGCTTGTCTTTGAGATTTAGAGCCATAACCCATGGGCTTTGTTTCCAAAATCTAGCTAAGGAAGGCTTTCATAAGTATTGTGTACACAGAGGTTATTTTCTGACCACTTAAGGGGAAAAAATACTCTTTCCAGACTAAAAGACTTGTTTCCTTTGTTCTTTAATCCCTGGCTCAGCAGTACCTTCGATTATTCAAGGTCAGTGACTGAGGTGTGAATCCTCAGTTCTTTAGAAACAGCCACTGGTTCCTTTCTCTTTGAAAAAACAATTTAGATCTTACCACCGAGTACTGAAAAACACCGAACTCATGAATTTATCACCTGACATTAATTAAACAACTCCTACATGCTTGAAAGTTCAGTAGGCATGGAGACTCAAACAAATCTCCAAGCTACCAGGCTTTCATGCTAAATAAAAGATAAACATTGAATAATAGAAACACAAATATATATTTGTGTAGTATTTACTCAATTTTAGCATCTGTTTTTTTTTTTTTTTACATATATTGACCATTACCTGTGCACATTGTCTTATAATCAGTGGTGATTACCATCTCTGTAAACCAGAAAAATATACCTCAGTACATTTTTTCTTGATTTTTGTTTTCTTTCTGTATAAAACAGTTAAGCAATGGGGTAGGGTAGCACAGATAAAACAAGAGAGGCAGTGCTGTGTAGTCAGGGTGACAACTGCATTAGAGATTGCATTAGAAGGCATTGCAATCTGCTAAAATATTTTAGAATGATAATAAGCATTTGTACTCTAAAGGACAGTGTGAACTGACTGCAAAAAAAAATCAGAAACTGAATGACTTTGGAGTCTATTTGGGAACTTGTGGACTAAAGTTGGAATATTCAGATTTGGAAGTGAATTTTGTAGAGTGTGTGCGTAAATAGAATTTGGGGAAACAGGAGGAAGTATCAAATATGCTGCTCATATTTCTAGTTGGATAGTTGTTTTATGAAATTACTTCTGAGGGAAAGATTATGATTGATCTACTACAATTTGAAATTAAGGGGGAGAATACCTGTAGACATTTTTATTTCTCAATCATGTCAATCACAGAAGGCAGGGGACTGAAATGACGCAAATCATTTGAAAAGAGAATGTGTCTCTTTGAAATGACAGGGATGTGTCACCCAGGATACCTCAACAATGTAGTCACCTAAAAAAGACCCAAAGAAGTACAACAGCAATGGTAATGCTAACCTGAAATGGGAATATCTTAGTGGATCCTAGCCACGGACAAAGAAAAGCAGGCAGCTAAGAGAAATAATCTACTACAGAAATGAACTCCCAGTTAGTTACCGAATACCAAGTGGTCAGTCCTGCAATCACACATAGTCAAAGATAAAACAAAAAAAAAGCCATGATTTTGAAGGGGAAATGGGAGATACATAGAAGTGATTAGAGGGAGCAAAGGCAAAGGGAAACTATTGCAATGTTTAATTAAAATGAAATACAAGAGAAAAGATAAATTTCTATATAAGTAATTAGTATCCAGTTAGAGAGTCATTACCTGCTTAAACTAATGGAGTCTATTTTAAGGGATCTACGAGTATTGGGGCAAATTGGCAACTATTTCCACCTTGCTAAGGAAGAAAAATAATAAGAAAATAAGAGCAAGACAAACCACTGTGCACCAGTGGTAAATGCAGGTTCTGTAAAATGAACATAGCTACCAAAGGACATGGACTTGTAGTGAGGACACTAGCCACAAGGCATGAATAGCAAATGTTTGCAGAAGCAACAAGCTATTGGTATATTCTCTGGCTATAGCTGCTTTCGACATAGATAATGGCCTAAGAGAACAACTAGAATTTAGGGAGTGCAGACACCCAAAAATGAGTCATTAGGCTATTTTTTCATTGTCTATACATGATGGAGTGTCCTAATACAAACTAAAATAATATTACACTTCAAAAGCTATATATACACACAGGCGCACACATACACACACACACAGACACACACACACACACAGACACACACACACACACACACTATACTGTCTATTGGTCTCACAACAATGATGCAAAGAACAATATAAGAACAAAATAAGAGGAAATGACAGTCAAGAGATGACACAAGCATGCTATACATGATGTGGCTGCTACTACAGAACATGGTGAACTGTTCATGGAAAACTTGCTCCAAAAAAAACAATTAACATATAGTAAATATATAACCCATAGATATGTATTATTGTTTCCAATAAACATATGCATCATATGAAGTTGTTTGTTGTATACTTCTATTTGGCCAGAGTACAAATAAGTTCTCACCAGTGTCACCACACACTTTGATTGACAATGCTTTGTTACGTTATGAGGACTAGGACATCTTTAGACAAAAGGACTTTTCTACTTTAATTCAAATTCAAAGAAAATTTAAAATTTTATAAAGCCACTGTGATATATGAAGTTTGCCACTGTTCAAAGCATAATTACAGAAGGGACTGCTTTGTTACTACCTTTTTGCTTTGCTAAATCTTAGTGTTTTTCTCTGTCAGTGATGCTGAATATGCTGATGTTTAAGGAAGGGCTTTGCAGAGCCAAGGTCTTAGTCAAAGTAAACCAGATACATTTTGTACAGTAGGATAATAAAATGATATAGCCCACTAGCATTATATGTTAACCCATTTTTGTTACATGATTTACTTTATGATGTGTGTAAATATATGTATTGTATTTTGATCATATTTATTACCATTATAGCATTCTCTATGTTACCCCCCTGAACCTCTTCACCCCCTCTTGCCTATTAGTCCTCATACTTTCATGCCTTTGGTATGTGTGTATTTGTGTATGTGTATGTATATATGTGTGTGTTTAGTTTGTATATGGGTGTATGTATGTGCATGTGTGTGCATTTGTGTATGTATGTATGTATGTATGTATGCATGTGTTTGTGTATGTATGTATGTGTGTGTGTGTTCCACTGAGTTTAGTCAGAGTTGCTTAGATGAGCATGGATTCGGGCTTGTTTTCCAGAGCATAACCAAGGCAATACTTATACAACTGAAGAGACTACATACCCACTCCCAGCAAAGGACAATAGTCCCTCATGTAGAGTAGTGGCTCAAACCCCCTTCCTTATATAATATGTTCAATATTATACAGGCACTGTGCGGGTAACCAAAGCTATTCTGTGTTCCATGAGTAGTACCACGACCACGTCATCTCCAGACGATAACTTTCTTTCTTCGGTGTTCTTTCCCATTCAAATCTTCTATTTTTTTTTTCATAATTTACTGCTGATATGTCAGAAGGCTTAATATCACCTAATATTTTCAGACAATGGCTGACAAAGAACAAATTTAATCAAAACAATAGGCGATACTGGCTACATATAGCATTGCTATGCTTCTATAGTTTTTAGGCATAGATAAGGAAAAGTTATCTGAAAGATAACGACATGCATGGGCACAGACTTTTGAAAGAGAAGTGTGACTACTAGAATAGGCAGAGAACTAACTCTCGACCTGGTCGCCTCTCTGGAATTAGACAAAGCAGGATGCTTCCATTATTAAGATGAGTAAATGAGGCTAAAATAGGTGTCTTAGGATGAGAGGACAACAGTGAATCTGAAAATGTTTGCCCTAAGGCCAAGCTATACTTGGGAGATTCTGTTAAGGAGGGATTTCGTCGGGGCTCAGGCTGGAGTTCTGTCATATTTAAGAACCTAGGGGAAGGCCAGTATTTTAATGGAACCATGTCTACGAAGTATTTTATTCCTATTAGTTAGTGGGGACAAGTACTTCAGCTGACCATGCATGAAGGAGAAAGGAATGAGGGATTTGGAAGGTTTTTTTTTTTAACATTTGTAGACAAAGGAAGTATCAATATGTTTTATCTACGGTATGAAGGGAGGAATCATTCTTGGCAATCCCTTTCCAGAGTGTACACCAGCTGAGGAATTTCCTTTATCTTCACTGTTGAAGCTCATACGACTCAAGTTAAATGCATCAATAGCACGTCTGATTCAGTTAAATGTAAATACTGCTTCTTTCAAGACTGATTCCATAATAAGCAAAGCAGATGTTAACGGTTGGAAGTTCAGTAGCGCAGAAGCCTGGTGGAGAAGGCTGTTTCTTCTTCTTTCATGCCTCTGAGGTGAGGTGATGGAAGTGTCAGGAAGCAGTAGGAACATTAAAAGACACAAGTTTGTTGAAACAAGCCTGCCATTGAGGTTATGTAGTATAATATGTTGAGCCTCTGGATCTTTGTCGTTCACCTTCTAGCAGCTATGAGATAAACAAGTTTACTCCACTATGTGGACCATTTTTGCTTTCCTAAAGCTCAAAGTATTAAAACCAAGATACTAGGGGTGGAAATTATTGAAGCCACAAACAAAATAAACATTTCCTCCTTTTATGTTATCAAAGGGATTTTGTTAAGGCAATGAAAAGTTCATACACCTAATAAATAAGTTGTCCTCCTAATTCTCACCAGTAAGATAAATGAAATTCTTAAAATTAAATATAAAAAGACCCTTCAAAAACACTTGGATTTTAGAGTGCAGAAATCATAAGAGATAAATAAAGATGAAAATAACAAAATTACACAGTATAGCTTTCACATAAAAACAACTTGTACAAGATCTTAACTAAAAAACTAAAACGCATGGTGCAGTGCTTAGAACTCAGGAGAGCAGAAATCTACCAGAGTTTTAGAGTGATATCCCTGGCATTCAAAACAAACTAGGCTCAGTTATTGTCCTCTGCAGATCAATTAAACAGACAAGTAAAAGATAAGAAAGGGAGATTCATTCAATGTAGCTGCATTGAGGAGAGGAACATCTTCAGAGGCCTCCCATCAGATTCAGCTCTCAGTAGAAGAAGAGGCAAATATAACAAAGCCTCCTCAGTTGAACCTACCATCATCATTGTCTTGGCTACTGTATCTTTTACAGAGGGAGATGACAAGTGTCAGAGCAGTGTGAAAACTCTTTCAGGGTGACAAGCACTCTCTCAGGTGCATACCAGGTTCCCAGGTTTTTGTCCTTCTCTAGGCCCTAGGGAAGTTCTAATGTCTTAGGTCCGTCATTTCAATAGTTTGATAGTCAAAGGCAGAAGAGGTTTGGTTTTTTGCTTTTGATTTGTTTTCTTGTTTTTTTTTTTTTTGTTTGTTTTTTGTTTTTGTTTTTTTTTTTTTTTTTTAGAATATTTTCATTCCTGCAAGTTACAAAATGTTCTAATGAGAGAAGGAACTGAAGTGTGGAGTTCACCAAAGAGTTATTTTTTTCTGTTTCTTAAGCTAAGTATCTAAAAGAACTGTCAAATTAATATCTGGCTCTTTGTGTCTGATCGCTCTATTTTTAATTGTTTATACACAGGAATCAGAAGAGTAAAAATTTTCCCACACCTATTTAGCAGTAACCTGCCTGTCATAAGCTGGCAAAGTCTGAAGTGTGTGGTTTGCAGTATGCTAATGTAAAGTCCTGATGCTTATTCAAAGGATGATGGTGTTAATAATGGGGATATGGAGATAACTGTCATGGCAGTGGGTAGGATAAGAATCTTGAAAGGGAAAAAGGTGCATCCCCCAAGAAAGCCACATTGTAAGGGGAATAGCTACTAACATGAAGAAAAGGTTTTAACATTATTTCAAGCCTAAAGTAAGGTTAATTGTTTTGGTGTTTTCCCTCTGTGGTAACTTATTTCTTTTAACCATCTATCAGTTTTAGCTGCAGTTTACAGGAGAGCAATATTTTCTACATAGACTGGCTATAGCTGGTGAGAATTAGCTAAATTTGTGAAAGTCTCTGTAATTTCAAGATATTCTTTTATCATCCTTTTGTGGCCATTGTAGTTAGGAGCTGTATCCAATGGCATGCTTTAACAGCTAATTGATTAATTTCAAAGTCAGATTATATAAAATTGTCTGGAGAGAATTTTCCCAGTCATTTTGCTTTATAGAAGTTCCCAAATTACATCTGAATCCACACTGTAAATTAGGGAGGAAAATACGATATTATTTGGGTCTCCTCCCCTAATCCTCCACTGTAGGCTTTTATTTTGTGTGACTGTGAATTTAAAAGAATTTTCTTCCTTTTGTTTGTCCTTGCAATTAGTCATAGGAACTCTGAAAAGGACACTCTCCTTGATAGTGTCTCCACTCTGGTAATTTTCTGTATCTTCTATTTAAATAAACCCCACCTTGAGCTTCCTTTTCTGTGCTTGAAGCATCTCATACTATGTGCCTAAATTTCTTACTCTATTTGTCATCTTCACCATGTATTGCTTTGCTTAATTCAAACAAATTTTAGCTAGAAATATCTCATTGCTAATGTTTCCTTTTGGTGATCTCTGTTTCCTGCAGCCCCCATCCTGCCCCTAGGTTATCTGTCTCCACACGTCCTTGTTAGAATGTATGCTAAATTCAATTTCATTCCCCTCCTGAAATCTCAATTGCAGTGGCTTCTAATTTTTACCACCAAGGCTATCTTCCAATAAAGTCTGTGTTTCCAGCTTTAACAAGTTTCATGAACATCTGTTTAACAACTCAAATATGTGAATTGATGGCTCTAAGAAAGGGGTACACCATCTTCCTTTTTGTACTACAAGGCATAGACAAGGCACAGTCTTTTGTGGCATGGTGCTGTATAACTTGACCTTCCCACCCTGGTGAATCCCAAACACGAATACTTTTGTGGTCATTTTCTGAGTAGCTGCCACACAGCATTGACTAGTACCACAAAGCTCATATCATTAACTTCTATTGGTTTTATTCTACTGTCAAATGGGTGGCACTCATCCCTTAATATTTTTCTCTAATCACCTTATCAAACTCCCCTCTTCTGAATTTTCCTCATCTCTTATACATTTTCAGTTTATTCTCCCAATTCCACTTGGACCAATAGGTATTCACACAATCGGAACACGTTTTTTTATACATTGATTTTAGCTACAAACTCATAGTACAAGGCTACTGTGATAAATATTATATTTAACACAGATAAAGGAATCCATAATGAAATTTTAATGTTAATGGATGAAAAAAAGAGAATTCTGCTAAAAGCAAGGATGCAAAATCAGACAGGATCTTAGAAAAGCTAAACAAAATTATAATAGCCACACTACTTGATAGTTCACATGCTTCTAATTGAGAATAGCTGAGTGAGGGAAGTTTTACAAGAAATAAAGGGAGATACAGTGATAGTGGGCAACATTGTTGGCTCATGGTTACAGGAAAGAAGACAGACTCCAAGAGAAGCAATTTCTCTTGTACATTAAACATAGCTCCAGCTTCTGTAGATCCTAACATTTTGGAGATGATCTTCCTAGCAAACCAGTGCCATTTAATTATATCCTCTCAAATGAATGCCTTTGTACTCCTGTCTAAATAATCTGTACAAAATTGTACTAAACAGACTAAGCATTTCATCATGGAAACAACTTCAGAGAAAGAAAGAATAATCTATAAATTCCTTAGCAGAATAGTCACATTTGTTAAGTGTCCAGTAATATAGTTGGATGAAATCTGTCATGCAATGTAAGACCAACTAGATGGCATCTACAATTGGTTGGGAAAAGTTGCATATGGGAATTCCACCTTTTCATTGGTGTTTTGAGCCTTTTCTTGTAATAGTCATTCATTACTGACAACATTACAATGTCATTCATTTTTCAAATATAGCAACTCTGCGGTCCTTAGGAAAACTTCCACCTTGATGAAAACTGACAAATAAGAAAGGAATTAACATCCATTAGATGATGAAATCCATTAGATTGTTGTTTCCTACATACTCATGAATAGGAAGCAGGAGTCTCAAAAACAAGGGCTAATTTGAACTAGAAAGAATGATCACTTCTGTTCCTCCTTAGTTTGTGTTCTGTAGTACTCAGCAACTAATAACTCTACCTACATGAAGTTAATGTAAACAAAATTTCTTATCTATAAGTATTTATAAATATGGATAGTATTGCCAACATTTTAAAATTTGGATGTATTGAATTAAAGTTCTCCACAGGAATTACTAGGAACATTGCACTGTGGTTGGATGCTAGAAACGACATGATGCACAAGTGGGTATTTTGAGGAGCAACAGCTTTAAGTAGCAAAGGGTGGAACATTTTGAAATAATGTTTACTTTGTTTTAAGATTGTCGTGATACAACAGACAAAAGTGCATGTCATTCCAAAGCTCTTTCAGAGTTTCCTTTGTTTTCTAGAGTAAATTAATTGTATATGATCAACATTGCATTGAATTTTTAGTGACAATCAAGTAAAGGGTTGGGGAAAACTTTTCTTTCGTTTCTTTTGTTTTGTTTTTGCTGATACTTTAATATTAAAGAATCCCTTAGAGAATCTATAAAAAAAACATATCCAGTAGGAAGGAAAGAGTAAAATTGTTAAAGAGGCAAAAGTGGAAATAGAATTAATAAAGAAAACCAAAACTGAGGAATATCTGGAAATAAAATTTTAGGAACTAGTGCAGGAACCACTGAGGACAGCTTTAGCAATCAAAAGAATGTGAGAGCCTGAGAGGATGAAGGACACCAGAAAAACAAGGCCCTCTAAATCAACAAGAGCGTAGAGGGTGTGAACTCACAGAGTCTGAAGTTGTATGCACATGGCCTGCACAGGTCGACACCAGTTCCTTTGCATGCATATATATGTGCAGAATACACACACACACACACACACACACACACACACACACACACATATATATATATATATATATATATGCAAACTCTAGTTCCATAGGATCTGACACACTCATCAGCCTCTAAGAGCATTAAGTATGAATGTAGACATGCATCCAGACAAATGTAGACATAGACATGCACCCAGACAAACCACCCATATACATAAAATACAATTTAAAATTTTATTTAAAGCATATATATCAGTAGAGGGACACCATTTTGAATATTGTGTCACTTTTACTTCCTCAGATGGAAGGAGGAGGTGAGAGCCATACCCAAGCTGTGTGAATACATAGCTTAGGCTGGGTCCAGAGTGTTTCCTTCTCTGTTCTTTCTACCCATAGGCCTAGGCCTGGAAGCTTCCAACCTCATACAATCTAATTTTCCAAGCTGACTGATTCAATCTGGCTTCTTTCAGCTTCTGACTTATTGCTCTGCTTGCCTCATACCGAAGTTGGCAATCTGGTCTACTCTGCTAGCTCCTTCTCATTCTCTGGCTCAGTCCGCCTTCACCTGTGTGTATCTCATTCTCTCTGCAACCTGTCTCTGTAAAACTGCCACACATGTACCATGCACCACTTTCTCTCACACACTGATCTTCCATAGCCTCTTTTTCCTGTGCTGGTCTTGCAAGAGTTTCGTGGATCGTATCTCTGTCTCATTCTGTCAAAACTTTCTCCCTTTTGTTACATTTTTTGTCCCTCAATTAGATGTTACACTCAAACATGGATTCTTGCTTCTACAGATTACTATTATAAAAGCTCAGGAAATAATTTAAAGAATTGAAAATTGTGATTATATGAAATCAAAATGCTTTTGCATTGAAATTAAAGCAATGAGCCTACTGAAGAGACAGCTGAGAAGGAAGAATTATTAGAATATCTTTTCCAACCATACACCTGAAAGAGTAAATCATCCATTCAATGAGTGGTCAAATTAACTCAACAGGCAGCTTTTAAAAGATAAAATGCTAACAGATAATAACCATATGAAAAAACTGGTCATATTAAAAGTTCAACATTTTTAAATCAATCGAAAAATATTGAAGTCTATATTACTATCTTCAGGAAAACAAGCAGTTGAAAATCACTGCTTGGGCCTGAGTAAAAATAATCTACTTACTGCTATAAATTAGCGAAGCCTCTATAAGTCAGAATAGAAGTTCTTTTAAAGAATACAAGTGAAACTAACATATAATTCATCTATACCACTCCTGATTGTATATCCAAAATTTAAGTCAACAGAACCCAGATATCTTGTTCATCCACATATAATAAAGAAGTATTCATAACATTCGAAGTATGGAGCCATATTAGATATCCATCAACCAATAAAGGTATAAAGAAAATGTGACATAAAATGCTTACATGCAAGGGAGTCCTTCGCAGCCATGAAGAAGCTTAAAAATACGTCATTTCCAGGAATTTGGAACTACCCATCACTGCATAACACGTTATAAGCAGAACTGAGAAAGATAAATGTCACACGCATATAGTTTTAAATGTGTGTGTGTGATAATGTCACTATGAAAGATTATTTCACATGGCCATTTAGTTTTTTCCTTGTATTTTACATTGTGTGTGTATGGATGTCTTCCCTATTTGTCTGTCTGTGTACCTACCACATGTATGCAGGGTCCAGGAAGACCAGAGGAAGGCATTGGATCCCTGCAACTAGGGTTTCCGATGGAAAATGTGGCAAGTGCTTTTAAGTGCTGAGCCATTTCTGCAGCCTTCAGTATGCTAAAAGTTTAATTTAAAAGATAAACAATTTTTTAAAAAGCTAACAAAGTAAATCACACATGGTACAGACAAGGAAAATGTAACTAAATCCATGTTATGTATATTCATCACCACGCTCCTGTCTGTACATGCATATCTGGGATAAACAAAATCTCTGTCTCCCTTTACCCCCCCTCACTCCAACCCCTTGCTGGCTCTCATACACACACATTGTGTTTGCTGCTGTCTCTCATTTTGAGCATCTGCTAGGGTTCAGGCAATTATGTCCTCTGTGAATAAACATGGACTACTCTACAAACACAACCACCCGAAGCAACATACATTTATTAACTCAGGGTTTATGAGAATCATAAATATAGATTATTTATGCACAGTTTAGCTGGGTTATGTTGTGTATACAGGGTCTCACATGGCTGCAATAAGTCCTTAAGCACACTCTGTTTTATATATTGGCTGAGCTGAGCAAAAATCTGCTCTCAAGCACTTTGAAGCTGTGTCTAGGATTGATTTCCTTGCAGCTGTATGACCGAGCATGAGCATATCTCTTTTCCACAACCCTTGAATAAAGACCAGTCTCAGCTTATAGTACTAGCGCATAGTACTTTCCATGTTAACATTCTACTATGCTGCTTACCTTTTAATCCAGGAGAACCTTTGACCTAGGAGGCACCCGGTCCCGTCTGAAAGGCTTCTGCATTGTTTTATCTCCTCACTCAAGAAGTGATATATTTTTTTAAATATATCAGGGTTTAAAGCTAGAAGAAAAGACTGAGGGAAAGGAGGCCCAGGGACTGGCCCAAATTGGGATCCAGCTCAAGGGGAAGTTCTAAGGCCTGACACTATTACTAATGCTATGGTGTGCTTCCAGACAGGAGCCTATCAAGGCTGCCCTCTAAGAGGTCCAACAATCAGCTGAAAGAGTCAGATACAGATACTTACATCCAACCATTGTACAGAAGACAGGGACCCATGTAGTTGAATTAGGGAAAGGCTGGAAGAAGCTGAGGAGGAGGGCCACCCCATAGGAAGACCAAGACCCACGAGATCTCTCAGCCACCAAGCCACCAATCAGGCAGTATACACCTGATATGAGGCCCCCTGCACTGCAGAGAACTACCGGACTAGGCTCAGTGACAGAAGATGCACCTAACCCTGGAGAGACTTGATGCCCCGGGGAGTAGGAAGATCTGGTAGGATTGGGGTGAGGGGGTGGAGACATCCTTCTGGAGATGGGAAAGGAGGAATCAATGCGGATGGAATGAGGAAGAGTCAGAGGGCAGACTGGGAGGGTGACAATGACTAGACTGCAAAAAAAGAATTGAAGAAATATAAAATGTATTAATAATATATATAATTAAAAATTGACACAATAAAATGTAAAAAAAGAAAAAAGAAAGAAAAAAGAAAAACTAGAACACTGAACATGTCCAGGAAGTGCTCTGTCTCTGACCTATGTCCCACATCATTTTCCCTCTTTTGATTTTTAAGATAAGGTGTTATTAAATTCTCCAAGTTGATCTAAAACTATCAATCCTCCTGTCTCAACTTCCCAAGAAGCTAGTATTATATACATGTGTTACAGGGCTCAGTTCTCTCATGTGAGGTAATTCACAACCAATCAATGTGAGTCTTAAATACATCTCCAAGCCACTCATAAGCAGGGCTACATAACTAGAAGCAATGATCGCATTTCTACTCAAGGGATATATAAGTTAGGCTGAGAACCCTGGGGCTACCACAACAGCTTTCTATTGCAGAAAAGATCTGATTATCAAAAACAGCATAAAGTCTGGATTCAATCTGTTTATCACCACCATCACTAGTCAAGTCATTGAACCTCCTATCCCCTATTTTTTCTTATCTCTAAAAAAAAAAACTGGTTTGCATTATTTTCAGTATGAATGAAACCTTGTGATTATGTAGGGATGCATAACCTGGTGATGATAGCATCTTTATAATTCAGCCATTGTGTGAAGAATCAGAAGGAGAATACAGTTCATTTTAAGAGATTTCATTGAATTTGTCAGATATAAAATAAACTAAAATATCAAAAAAAAAAAAAAAACAAAGCCAGAAGGGATTTTGACTTTTTGCACTCTTGTTCCAATTGTTCATCGTAGGGATACGGTTACAGCATCTGTGGCTAAATAGCTAGATAACTCCCTTGTAAAGGCAAAGGGCTTGATTTGATTTGTCTTTAAACTGGAGTCACTAGGCTTCCTTCTTCTGACTACAGTAAAGCAGAATACAGAAGAAACTACTTCCCTAAGGGCTTCAGGGAGGCAAAGAGAGATGGAGGCGAAAGGGTTTCAACATTCACTCATGGGTACTTCGCCAATAACCTAGCCTATCTTAATTAATTAATTCACTTTATATCTCGATTGCTGCTCCCTCTTCCAGTCCCCTCCTCACATAGTCCCTCCTCTCCTTGTCCTCTGAGAGTCCCTGGGACCAACTTTGTCTTGCCTCAGTGGGAGAGGATATCCTAACTTCTAACAAAGCCATGACACCCCACAAGATCACCATAGGCTTGATGTTAATAGCACCATTGAGATCCAAACTGTACTTGAGACAGAGATGATAATAAAGGGATATCAATATAAATAAACATAATTTGCATGTGTGCAAGGAGAGAAAGATAACATTATTTTACTAAAGGAATTGAAGCTCTCACTAAGATAATCTAACTCTCGGTGTGAAAATAAGAGAATTTAAGTCAGAGATGTAAATCAGAGATGTAAGTCAGATTTTAAATGACAGTTCTATGCTTGAGCAAATTACTTACTCTTTATAAATAACACTACTTGTCTGAGTACCTTATTGAAAACATTAATTGAATGAAAATTATATAAAATTTTTATATTCCTCTAAGTCCCAATTAAAACCAGCCAATATTTTCATGATTACCATTTTTATTATAATAGTAACATAGGTATTTTGAATTGAATTCCATTCAAGTTCAGATGGCGGATACTTATCATTCTGCCATGCATTAAAGTTCCTTATTTTTCTTGAAGTTAGAGGAATAACTCAAAAGATTACCTGTCTCAGAATCAACCTGGTATCCTACTTCATTTTAATTGTTAACATAATCAAGCATCACCTAGGCTGTGGGGAGTCTCAGTGGACTGATTACTCAGATTAGATTGGCATGTGACAGGTCTGTGGGCTCCTTCCTTGACTGGTGATTGATGAAGAGGCATCCAGCCCACACTGAGCAGCTCTATCCCTAGGCAGAACTGCATAAAGATGTTTCTCGGTTGTCTAAGAGAATTGGCTGAGCACAAGACAGAGGCAGTGAGCCAGTCAGCATCATTTTTTATCATTTCCCTCTCGGTAATTTAAATTCCTGCCTGGACTTCCCTCAGCATTGGATTGTGACCAGGAAGTAAAACCTGAAATAAACCTGCTCCTTCTCAGCTTCCTTTAAGTTCTTGTGTTTATTCTAGCAGTAGAAAGCAAACTAGACTGCATATTTAGGCAGAATGCTTCTCAAAGGCAGCTGTGCACAGTTTTTCAAAAGCATCTAGAAATCTACTGTAATGTTGAAGATTACAAGGATTTACTGTTTGGATGAGCTCATTCCCACTCTAACAAAGGAATTTCAAGTGGCCTAAGATTCTCTCTCCGAGAAACTATCAACTAAGCGAGAAAAGCAAAAGCTCTTCTGCACTCTGAAGAGGACTATATCTCACTTGTCACTTGCTCGGCACTTTTCTCTTTCTGTGTAACAATATTTTATTAACTTTTTCACAATTATCACTCTGCCCTCCTCCTCTCTCTATTACACTCATTTTTAAATAAAATACAAACCAGTAATGTAATATTAACTCACCTACACTATGTTAGGTATATTTCCTCATCTAGTGCATTGGTGTCAAGCATTATCACATATAATAAGCACATTTTTATACCAGAATTTTCCATCAAATATCATGGTGACATCTCGAATTTTTGCATAATTGCGAATGTAAACTATAGAAAGGCAGGAAGAAACAGTCATAGTTAATATCCATTGAGTTCAATATGTGTGTTAGGTATAGGGGAGAGGTGTGTTGGAGTTGAACTTTAAATAAAAATGGAAGGACAATAACTACACATTAAAGAAGACAATATCTATAATAAATAAATTTACATACCAATAAAGTAACTACCATCCTTATGTCCAGCTCATTTTGCTTTCACCATAAAATTTATCTTTGAGTAAAACATCTATTATCTATTATCTATTTGATAATTTACTAAAGTATGTTCAATGACCTCCATGTTATTCACCATTGTATTATTAGAATATGCAGCTTTTTTTGCATAGTAAGTAAAAGCTTAATAAATATTTACATTCTCTTTCAAGAGCCACTTGATCTAAGTGAAGAATTTCCGTATAATTTGTTCCAGAGTCTAGTGAATGTTTAAGCAATATTTGATAGTTACTTTGATGGAATTGGATGTTTTGTTTTGCATATTGATGTTTATAAATAAATATCAACCCAGACATTAAAAAATAGGCTGAGTATGTACAGGTATAAGACTGGAACAATGCCTCTGTAATCAACAGAAATTACACAGATCTTCAGGCTGATTCCTTTCATCCACATGACAGCCGGTATCTATCTGTAACTCAGTTTCAGGAATTTCGTACCCTCCTCTGGCCTCCCTGGGCATTGCATGCACGTGGTCCAAATAAATATATGAAAGCAGAACAAGCACATGCATAAAATAAAATATTTTTTAAAGATGTGCAAAAGTATATGTGTAAATGTGATTTATTAACACATGGCTATGGCCATTTTACATCAATTATAATTTCCATATTTAAAAAAAGATAACAATGTTCTTCTCTAAAGTCTGTTAAGCAGCAATTTTTTTCTGGTATTTTTGAAACATCAATAATCCGAGTTATTTTTTTAGTGAACTTTGGAGAGGATCCAATGTGAGCACTCATTTTCTAAACATACAAAGCAGTGGGTGGAGCGATTTAGCAGCTCCCCCACATTGCCGAGACAGGATGCCAAAGAAGAGACTAGGAGTCAGGTCTCCTTATCATTCATCCAGTCTTCATCTCAAGTGCGTCTTGCATTTTGCATGATACTATCTTTCTTGCACAAACACAGCTCATATTTCCCCAGCTGACAGTCCTATGCATAATTCTTTCCATGGCACATCATCACTGATGCATTCACAACAGGGCATCATGATGGTTTATAGCCAGTCACAAACGTTTAAAGCGAATGCATTTGGTAATGCTCTAACAATTTTCCAATAAAAGAAAAGGCAGCAAGTGGAGGTATGTTCCTGTTCTATTACAAACAGGGTAGAAGGACCACCATGTTTTAAACTACTTTTGATGGCTAATATTAGGAAACCTTGTCAGAACAAAGGAAATTCAAACTCTGGTTGATTTGTCTTGTCTGCTACATCGTCTGCTGCTGTGGACTAAGGGTCTCCTATTAATGTTGTTTGTGCTACCACAGCCTGTCAAAAGGCCACAATAAACTGCTATTCTTCTGTGTCATCTCAGAAAAAAATGTGCTGATTTTGTTAGGAATGCCTCAGAGCACAGAATTTTACAAAAAAAAATCAGTTAAAAAAAACCCTGATATAGTGGAATATAATTTGTTTCCAGGACTTGTTCTGCTGGCTTGTTTTTAAAACACATTGTATTATAGTATCTTTCCACTTCATCCACTTATAAATTTCTCTACCTCTGAGTCTAAAGTATAAGCAAACTTGAAACTGTAAAAGTGTTCTATTGTTCAAAATTCTGTTTCTGGAAAACAAATAACAATAAGAAGCCTATAAGTCTTTCGCTTCCAAACTTACATTATTTCCCCTTAAGAACCTCTGGAAATGTAAATAAAGTCCCACTGTATACACAGTGCTAAAGCTGTAGTTCATGTTTTTCTGTCACAATTGTTATTTTCTACATGGCGTATACTTGACTTTACTTAATAGGCTCCCATTTTCATTCCTTGTAATTTTTATGTTTAATTTATATATTAAAAAGCAGGTGTCATAGGAGCTAATCTTTTAAGGATGTTATTTAGCAAAGTAGTTTGCACAACAGTACCGGACCTCACTTCTCAAATGAATTCTATCAGTGACAAATATCATTGTGTTCAATCTGATCAAATTGGCCTTACTGCAAATTCATCTTGCTTTTGAGTGTTTAATATTCATGAAATGTGATGCAGAATAAGATAGCAGCTTCTCTTCCCGAGAACTTTGAATACTCCTACAGATATACTAGCTTCAGGCAAAAAGCTCATTTACCACAAGCAATTGCTCTCTCAATCTTAAAATCTACAAATACAATCATGGAATGTAATCAGCTCATGCATGGAAGATGCATATAATCAAACCCCTTACAGATATGGCTCGGTAATACTCACTGTTCACCTGGTTTGAGCTTCGTTAGCCACAGCATTTTTATTCTGATAAAGAAATTCCACATTGGTCAAAGGGTTGTTTTGTTTTGACATGTTATCTAATGTACTCCAGGCTTACTCCTAACTTGCTAGGTAGCCTATGTTGACATGGAACTTCTGATCCTCCAGCTTCTACTTTCCAATCCTGGAATCACAAGAATGTACCACTGGGCTCAGATTTAGGTTAATGCCTTTTAATTTACTATTAACGTACTGAGGATGTTAAAAGGGCCACATGAATAAAATGAATTATACCCTGATAATGAGAAAACTATCAACTGTGTAAAAATAGATCCATAAACTTATAGAAATACTGCAAATCAGTTGTACATATGTATCTCTATGATATTTAGCAAATTAGAAAGTTCTTTTGTGTTTCTGAGGAAGGAAACCCATTAGATTATATTTACTGTTTGCTAAAATATTTTTTATTCTTGTTTTATATGAGTTTTACAATGAGAGTTTTAAATACATCATATTGCAAAGAGGTCTTATGGTCAGCTGTTTGCAATAGAGTGTACTGAACTAGCCCATAGCTGATGATGCCCTAATTCTCTAGGATAGTGTCTCTAAGACAGCATAAGTCTGGATCTCTCTTCTACTTATAACCAGTTTTGGTATACTAGGATTGTACAGTCTTGATCTATCCAGTGGAAAGTGGGATCACACTTACTTTCCTACCTTGGCTTAGTATGTTGCTATTGGACATCTCAGGGGACTTCTTGCCTGTAACCATTCTGAGCGAAGAGGATGACTTAAAAGTATCCAGGTATGCATCCAATATCAATTTAGGAGGTTCCCAACCATCAAATAGTAGAAGACACAACCATGACACCTTCCTCAAAATAATATAAAACCTAATCTTCTGTACCTCTTTCCAATGTATAAAAACCTCTCCTAAGGGACTGAATCTCCAAATACAGCCTTTGAGACTGAGATTGAATAAGAACTATAAAATCAAGTGTAGCCTTTTAATATGCATATTTCGCCCTTCAGAATAATCTCTACCTTCAAATATTTTATTCAAAATGATGGCTTCCAGTGCCTAGATGTTAGAAAAGTATTTAAGCTCAAGTTCTTATTCTGTGTTTGTGTTGATGATAATTTCTATTCTTTCTATCCTGGTCACTATTCTTGTCTTCAACATAGCTTGTCCTGTTCTTATGATTTTATAAATTCCTTTGGCAGATATATTAATTTTATGCCTTGTGCTTTCATGGTATGAAGTGTCTATCTCTAACCTTTGAATGGCCTAGCCTGCAATATTTCAAAACATGACTATATTTACAAATAGGAATTCTAAATAGGAAAAACCAATAGTTATTTAAAAAACTGGACGTGGCTAGTAGCCATACTAATAAATTTGATAGAATTAGAAAGCAAAATACCACATTTCCTTTTGTTTGTAGAATTTAGATGTGTATGGGTATTTATGTGATTGTCTGTCAAAAACGTGAAGGTACAGAAAGTAGACTGTGAGGAGGAATAGATTTTTAAAGGTAATTGGGAGGATAATGAAATAAATGTGACATCAAAGCAGAGAGAAGGACTGTTAAGGGGAAGGAGGGGACAACATGACAGGGTAGGGGTGGCGAAGGTCCGTGCACAATAGAGATGAACAAAGAATATTGAAACTCATGTATAAAATGTCCTATAAAACCTGATGTTCTGAGTACCGAGAAATTCATTTTTAAAATGTGGTGTTCAAATTTAAGTGACATCACTAGGTCTCCAATCCAGTGTGATGACTGTCACTTAAAAACAAACAAACAAACAAAACCAATGATTGCAGCTCAAACAAGGATACAGGAAAACATGTGAAGGAACTGAGATAAGCTGTCTGTGCAGAGCCTAGAGACATTGTAAGAAGTCGAGTTGTCTGCACATCAATCTGCCTTCTGCTTTGCAAACAATGAAAAAACAAATTTCTGTTGCTTAAGCGGTGAAACCTGTGGTATTTTGTAACTGCAACTCATGCAAACAAGTCCAAGGGTCAAGAAAGCAAAAAACACATGCATTAACCCGAGCAAGAGCACCACAGCTTTCCCCGCACAACTATTAAAACTACCTACTAGGTCTTTACATGCCAGAAATTCAGGAAAGGGCTTTCCTTTTACCATTTCCAACATTATTACATACTGTGATGGACTACTAATCACAGAATAAATTATATGTAACAAGCTTCCTTTTTTAAAAACATGTTCAACATCAACAAAGGAAACAAAGGTAAGACGTTAAAACGTTTGAATTAAAGTATTTGTGCAAAAAAAATTATTTCAACTGAAATATAGAAGCAAAGGGGCATCCTCATTGTTTGGTTGATATTTAAATAGAGTTGGTTTTGGGTGCAGTGCTAAAGTTAACTTTCAACAGAAAGATGTGGAAAAAATTCAGAGTTTTTCCATTGCTTTAATAATAGAGAAGACAGAGCTCAAATAAATAATTCTGGCTTCAAGCAACAAATAATTTCCCCAGCTGGAAGAAGTGCCCAGTCCGGAACATGTTCAAAGAGAATGTATCTAGTGTAACGATCAACAAGGCCTTGAAGTATCCTTAGCTAGAACAAAGCAATTATTTGTTTGACTCAAGAAAATTCTTACTAAACTTTCCTAAAAGGTAAAGAGGCATCCTTTTAAAATGGCTCCTGAAAGAGAAAGAACTATTTCTGTAATATAATATCTATTTATGGCACGGATAATCATAACAAAGAAGCAGGAAACTAGTTAGCACCAAATCAGTTTCCTCATATTCGTCTCAGTGTTGGCTCTGAGGCAGAGGGCAGATATTTCATCTCTCTAATGGCACACACATATTATTAGAATTCAAACGAATCATTCCATATTCATTTCTAAAGTCAAGATATCTCTTTTAGACACAGTCGTTTTATCATAATTGATCATTCTTGAGATCAATAACTCCAGTAAGGTAACATTTGTTTAAGTAAGGTCAGATCTTTTAAAGATCCATGCATATGCAATTGGATTTAAAGGTGATTTTCTTTTCCAAAATGTAGTCATTCCCAAGAACCTAAGAACATTTTACATTGTTGAAATTAAATATGCACACAGTAGGCACATTAGAAGCAATAAAGACTGGTGACATACAGAACTCTCATGGATATCAGCAAAGTATTAACATATGGTAAGCAGATATGTTGTTAAAAGTATAGAAACTAGACTTGAAAGGTAATACAATAGATGATAAAATGATGATTTTTCATTTGTTCATCAAGATGATTGCTATTAGATTGTTCTTGGCGGGGGAGGTTATGCATATATATCAATATTTTTATCTCATACCAAAATCCTGAAATATCTATCAATTTTAAGTTTAACATACTCTAAGAATAAGGCTATTTTAAAAAGTCAAGTATTTGCATGGGCAATTATCAATTTATGATGTGGCTGTGTTCTAAGAAAAGCATCCTGATGATTTTTTTCATTATGCATAACATACCATAGAGTATATGTATACAAACTACGTGCCTAGAGCATAACTAAGTAATTACGATGGTTAATTTCTGTTGTCAATCTGACTAAATGTTGAATAATGTGAGAAACACAAGGCTGTATTTGTAATAAAATTTCCAAAGAGAGTTAGATGAGGACAGCCGGCTCATCCTGAATGTGTACAAGGTCTTCCCCACATCAAATCTCAGACTGAATAAGAGAGTTAACGGAGAGAACAAGTGAGTTCTGCTTCCAACTCTGTTTGCTAATATGACTGCTGTCTCACAAGAACCACTGCTTTCCTGACCACCCCTCCTCACTATGATAATATGTACTTTCAGACTCTAAGCTAGAATAAGCTCTTCTTCCACATTTTGTCACAGCAACTAAAAAGTAACTATTACAGAAAATTGACAAGGAGGGGGTAAGTTGTCACTCCGGTAAGGTTCATAGGTCTTTGGAAGTGATTTGTGGAAAAGGATGTGGGAACTTATGAAGATGTGGACTAGGGAAACGCTATACTTCTGTAACAGCTTGTTACAACATTATTTGAGACCCTTTGGGAGGTTAGAATGCCAAGAGACATGTAGGCAATATAGACCAGATCCACAAGGTGTTGGCTAAGCAAGGACTCTGTTGGCAATTATGTAATGGGAAATTCCTGTTTTATTCTGAGAAAGAGGTTGGCAATATTATGCCCACATCCTCAATATTTGAACAGTGATAAATTCATTGCTTGGCAATGATGGTACATGCCTTTAATCCCAGCACTTGGAAGGTAGATGCAGGCATATTTCTGAGTTTGAGGCCAGCCTGGTCTACAAAGTGAGTTCCTGGACATCCAGGGTTGTACAGAGAAACCCTGTCTCAGAAAAAAAAAAAAACAAAAAACAAAAAACAAAAAAACAAACAAACAAAAATCATGGAGTATGTTGTTTGTTGGAAGTAATTTCACGAGTCTATCATTCAGTGTAAAGCATACTCACTGCTTACTATTCTAAATCACTTTTCTTGAAAGAGAGAAAAATACTTTAAAATGTGCAGTTGTCAAGGAAAGAGGTGTGAATGGCATGCCAGTAAGGCAAGCACAGGGAAAGCATAAATATTTAAAAGATTTGTGGAATCAAGGAGAATTCTGGTTCTCTTTCTGCAACATAGGTCCAGTGAGGATAATAACAAAAAGTGTTTAAAACATTATTTGAGACGTCAGGTACTAGATACTACGTTCTTAGCAAGGAGGTCTTGATATGCTATACCCTGAAGATGTGAAAGTACATTTAAGTTGCCATAGAGATGCCAAGGTCCGTTCAATGCTAAGACTATGAGGACCACCAAGGTGCAGCCAGGTTCAGGGTACCAGCAACACAAGTCAGAGGCTACAAGGGCTGCCAGTGGTGGGACGTGAGTTTAAGGTGGAGCAGAGATGATACCCAAGCATGTCAAGTCCCATTCTACAATATTCTCAGTTTCAGGGTCTCCCCTTACAAACCAACCCATTTCTTCTTAAGTAGCCTTTGATGAGAGGAATCTCACAAGTAGAAAAATGTTTCTATTGTTCCAATGAAGAAAATGAGGCTTTTCTTTCATCTTCTCTTAAACAATTACAGACAATTTATCTGCCTTTACATTCTTGGCAACTGTAAACTTCCTAATACAATTTTCCTCTCTAAATTTTACATTCTTCACATTTTTGCTTTTCTCGTTGGAGATATGAATGAGGGCATCTATTGGCTCGATGGTAGCCTCTTGAAATGTCTTCTAACAATGGAAATAGCCCGTTTCTGTTTATTCAATCTCCCCCAGTTTCTCAGGGCACAGACAGAGTGTGGCTACATTCTTTACTATCATGTTACTCAAATAACTGATACCTTGGTCACTAATAATAATCTTGTTCCCATTTTAAACCTTTATAACCTGGGTCGGTCCTCCACTGTCCACATTTGTGACTTCTGGCCTTCCAAATTTCCATAAGGCGGTCATCCATTAGCCTCTGATTACAGCATTGAAAGGCATCTCTCCTGGATCATTCTAAACTTTGACATTCTTCTTACAGGCTAGTTCTATTAGGTGAGTAGCTATGGTGTTAAGTTCACTAGAATAATGACTCCATTTTTTTTATTCCAATAGTCTGTGTTACTTACTTTTTCTGTGGCTGTAGCAATCGGCCCTGATAAGAGTAACTACAAGGAGAAACCATCTCTTGGTTCACAGTCCCAAGGTACAGTTGATTACACTAGGGAAGTCTTGGTGACAGGAGTCTGATGCTGCTCAAGTTGCATGTTCATTTAGAAAGCAGAGGAAAATCCATGCTTATGTTCAGCTAGTGCTCTTCTTCAACTGTAGTCTAGGAATCAAGCCCATGGAATTGTGTGGCTCATGTTTAGAGTAGGTCTTCTCAGGTCATCAACTAATGTAGAAGAGCTCTTACAGATGTGCACAGAGGTTAGTTTCCATGGGGATTCTAAATTCTGCCAAGTTAACAATCAAGATTAACAACCACATATATGAAGTGCACAGTACATTTTATAATTAATTTTATGTATCAACTTGTCTGGTGGAATGAGTTGCCCAGCTATTTACTTAAATATAGATAAATTTCACTTCTAAGTGTGTCTGTAGAGGTATTTCCAAATAAATGACCATTATAACTGAATGTTTTCTGGCAAAAGGCCCTTTATACTGTGGTCAGACATTTACTGGTATAAAGAGAACAATGAAATCCAAGAAGATTTCATTTGTTCTCGGCATAATTACTGGATCTAGAACATCTGCCTTCTGTCTGTTCAGAATAATCTGTGGTCTATGAAATTAGCTCAGTAGCTGTCAGATTTTGAAATAGACAGTGAGATTTCCTGTGTCTCTAGCTTGCAAATTATGTGATTTCATGGCTTTAATAATCATGTAAACTAACTCTTAATAAGTAATGATTATGTGTGTGCATGGGTGTGCATCTTTATGTGCACATGTGCATATGTGCATGTGCACATACATATACTATTTATCTGTCTCTGAAAAACTAATATATATACAAAATATGTGTGATTTTGTTTACTTCTGCTTGGCTTTTGGTATTGATCCTACCAAAACTCCTTAGAGCTTTGTTATTTTATAATTATATTACTTTGACATTGTCAGATGTTTTCTCTGAAAAAAATACACATTTTACCACTTCAGAAACATTAAAATTTACTTGCTATTATTTACATAGTTATATGAATCAGTCTGAGTAAGGAAATATTAGCACTTAATTATTTCTCTATTACACTAGTTAATTTGAAAACAATGAACTTTGCATAAGATTTTATTTTTTTAGATAAAAGTATTATATGTGCCTGTAATGATTATACTCTCCCATTGTTGAAGTGATATGTATAAGAAAATTAACATACCCTATATTACTTTTTCAAATAAGAAAAAGTAATTTCCACATTTCTTTTCAGCTTGCTTGGTGCTATTTCTATATCTCAGCTTCTAAGGATAGATGATGCCTAGGACAGCTTTGAATTCTGTAAACTTCTGTTAGCTATGGATATCCTTATTGTTTCTGAACATGTTTGGTCAATTCTCTTGATTTTCTGATCTATAATTGTGGCAGAAACTGTACAGCCTGCTCACAGCCTTCCTCATCTACCTCACTAGCACATTCTCAACTCTATTTGATGCATCAACATCATTTTGCAAGTAACTCCTCAGCCTTGTGTAGCGGTAAGCTGATCAAGTGTTGTAGCCTGCATTCAGAAATATTCCTAGAATTTTAAGGTGGATTTTCCCAGGAAAAGCTTTTAAACAGAAAGTAGAACAGATTAGCCTGGCTGTGACTTCTCATTCTCTCTCCCTCTTTTGCCTTATTTATTCCTTTCTACTTCTTCTGGTAATAACTTGGCTCTATCTTTCTTTCCTAAGTAGAAATTTTGGGTCCAGGAACTTATATTGAAAGTACAAACAATCTTGCTGTGGAGGCAGAATAATCAGGAATTCAAGTCTAGCTTTGGATGCACCTTGAAATTTAGGCCAGCGAGACATTGAGGAATACAAAATCTATCCCATGCTATGGAATATGGAACAAAATTAAGAGTCCAATTTCTTGATAGTAACATAGAAACTCATCTCAGTAGTGAACTACACCAATTATCTTTCAGGATGATGATGATAATAACAATAATAATAATAATAATAATAATAATAATAATTGTAGTCCCATCTGTATTAGCTATTTTTAAGATTTTTCAGCTCAGATATACTTTCACAAATATCACTATATTATTGCAAATAATTGCTTTTTTCTGTTCTTCTGGCTTGCATTTATAGTTTTGGCATTCATTGAGCACAGCCCTATTGCATTGGCAGGACATTACATTCATGTTAAATGATAATGGTGACAGCTTCTTGGATCCTAAACTAAGTTCAAACATTTTCTAAGCTTCCTGGAGTCCCACTTCTCTTGTAGATAAAGTCCCAATATTTATTCCCCAATATTCTGATTCATTTCTGGTCGCCATCTTTAGAATTAATTAGTCAGTTATCTGCTGTCTGAGCATTAAATCGATCTTGAGGAAGCAAACCTGGATTCATGCTCAAAGTGACTCAAGATCTTACTTTGACTCTACTATTTTCAGGTCTTTGAGTGTAAGAGAAGAACAGCAGGCTCGTCATAAAGACTGGAGTGTGGTGTTACAGTCCTTTAATCAACGCTTCTGGTGCTACATAGAACTCTATATGTGAAATTTAACAGGAAAATTAAAAACTGATCTAAGTGTGAAACATTGTATGATGTAACTGAGATAAAAGACAACAGTCTACTTTTCAGAAAAAGGCTTCAGGAAATTATTTGTGGTCATGAAAGTGTACTATTTCTACAGACTCTTTCATAACAATAATATAAAACTATCTTTAGGGGCACTTTCATGATTATGAAAAAGAATTATTCTCTACATGTCAGTTTATCTAGAAATTAGTTTTTTTTTACATATAATGCTTCTAGAAAACTCAATAAAGGCAAATATTAAAGAACAAAGTGGTGAAGAGTTTCTGTCAGACTATTATGAATGATGGTCTGAAGAATCTGAAATAACACATAAGATTGACTACTGGAAAATAATTATAAGAATAAGGAAAGTCTTGGGTGTGATGATACACACTGCAACCCCAAAATTTATGAGCCCAAAAGGCAAGGGGCTCCCAGGTTCAAGACTATTCAGAATAATAAATCTGTCTCTAAAGAATGTAGGGAAGCATGCTAAACCATAACAGAAATTGCATAAATCACCATGATGCATAATCCACTATCTGTTTAGAGAAATAGAGACTGAGTGAGTAAAGTAATAAGATAGCATAGTGATACATCTGCAGAACTATCTGCTTGTTAGAATGCTATCTTGTTAAAGAGCAGTTCACTCTCATTTTCACTGAGTGGCAGCGCTCATTGATTTCCTTTGTCTCATAAGAATTTGATGGATTGGAATTTCTAATATTAAAAAAATCAAGAATTCATAGGATGGCTCAACATGCCATACAAGATTGTCTACCTTAGTTCCATTCCTGGTACCCATAAGGAGATGGAAAAAAATGAATTTCACAAAATAGTTCTCTATCTTTCAAACACATACCCTAGCACAAGCATGTCTGTTCTCCTTCCCTCCCTCCCTCCCTCCCTCTCTCTCTCCTTCCCTCCTTCCTTCCCTCCTTCTCTCTCTCTCTCTCTCTCTCTCTCTCTCTCTCTCTCTCTCTCTCTCTCTCTTTCTCTCTCTCACACACACACCCCCACACACTCTCACACATACACATTCACACACACAAACACAAAAACATACAAACACACAGTGTAAACAACATATATCTTTTTTAACAAGCTATTTCTGGTTTCAGATTTCTAAAAGAATCATGATTGCACATTAATGAAGAAAGCTGATTTCTCTTCTTTCATCTGGAGAAAAATTAAACTTAGCTAAAAAAAAAATCTATGAAAAGAGCCATGACAAGAAATAAGTGAAAGTCCATGCAGCAATAATCTTTCTGCTTAAACCAATCACATGCCACCAGACCATCCAATGTCTGCCTCAGAAGGAAGGCGAAAAGAATCACATGAAATGTGAGGTTAGGGAAAAGATCTGAGCACAGAGCAGCAGTATTGACATCTGTTCACTTTAAGATTCTCAGGAACTGTAAAGGGTCTAAGATGTTACTGAATCTGTAATCTAACAAATTAGCATTCAGCAGTTTCATGGATGCTGGTACAAGGCTTAGATGTCAGGGTCAGAAGTGAAAGGTTTGTTCATAATGACGTTTTGAGTAGTATTAGCAATGTACTTCTGCAGTTCCACAAGTGCAATTTAGGCAAAGTGGAGGGAATCACATGACAGCTCTGCCTGTACCAGACAAAATTGCAGCAAAGGATCTATGCAATAGAGTGTGTCATGTGATGTGTCTACCATAAAGGACAATGGGACAATGCAGTCCTTCTCAGACATCTGACTTTTAGATCTCATTGGTCAAAATTTAAAACCAGACTTCATAATATAAAAAATAATTTGCAATTCATAGTATTGATTTGAACAATAAATAAACATATAGACTTATTTTGCAGATAAATGGAACATTGTGGCAGTATTCAGTGTGTGCTATTTTTCCCATTTATGTATTCCTCTATGAGATCATTATTCCATATCATACCCTAGACGACAAATACTGCACACGGTAGCTTCTTCATGCTTGACTTTCTTTAAATCAAAGTTGGAATTTAGATAATATCCATCTTTGAAGTGAAACAATTGCTTGGTATGAGGTGACAAAAGAATAGCAAAACAGATTAGTGTGTGGGAGGGAATATATTCTGAGGAAATACGTTGAAGATGAAGAGAGAAAAAATATTCAGAAAGGGAAATTAGAGTTAAGTACAAATGTAACATTTTATTGTTGGGCTGAACCCCAGACCCTCCCAACTCTTCATTAGAATACATTTCTTTTTATACCATCTTTTTATGATATAAGACATGGAATGTTTTGATGAACTAATTAATTCAATAATTTAACCAAATGCCCTGTTAACAAGCATAATAAAATTATCAACGAATAAAGGATTTTCTAAATGAATAAACAAATAGTTAAATATAGTTCTTTAATTTACTGAAACTTTTTTTCAGAATTTGAAAAAATGTGCTTATTTCTCTCCTTTCTAGAAAATAAATTCTGCTCTTTGATAACAGATCAGAAAGATTATGAATTATCTGACATTCAACAAAATGTATATGGATTATTACTGAATCTTTTATAATTTATAGCAGTTGTTCCATATTGTTAAGCACTTTTTTACCCCTAAACTGGATATAAAAATGTCTTTGTTCTAATTTCTGATCTTATAAAACCAAAAACAAAAGTCTGGCTACTTATTTGACATAGCATTATCATGTGTGTTTAATGCAAGCAAGCTACTTAAACACAGCTCTAAGAAAATGTCAAAAATTATTTTTAAATCTTACAAATACAATCATTCTTTTCTTTTTTATACTCATTTACCAAACATGCATAAAACAAAGTAAATTTTAAAACTAAATTATAGCCACATTTATAGACACATATAGCCCAAATATGGGCACCAACATATTATAAAATTACACATACACACATTAAGTATGAATAATGATTCTAGTCATAAGTATATTATCCTATTTGCACAATTTCATTGTGCCTCTATTATTTAAAGATCTTATTCTTTGGAACTCACTAATATTCATAAAAAATGGCATTCTTAACTTGAGGTTAAGAATTTGATGGAGGAACAGGGGGAGGGAAGAGGGTTTATGGGACTTGTGGGGAGTGGGGACCCAGAAAATGGGAAATCATTTGAAATGTAAATAAAGAATACATCGAATAAAAAAAAAAAGAATATGTATTCTGAACATAAGTGATGTCCTCAGCCTCTGTCAGGTGTACTCCCTATTACAGACTCTCAAGCCACATCATCCTCTCAAGGACCCAAAGCTCTCTGATTGCTTATTAAACCAAAGTCTTCTTGTCCTTAGCATGTCCTGACTTTCCTATGTTAGTAATCTCTATTCATTTATTACCCATTGTTCTTGAGTCCTACTAGGGTTTTGTCTGTCAGTCAATTATCGTTCACATGAGCTCTTTCACAATGCCCTGTTCTATTCCAGCATTGTCCAGTACAGAGGGGAACGTGCTCCCACCCATACAGTGATAACCAAAAAGAAGAAAAGAATCGAGCAAAAAAGGCTTCAGCATCCGAGCACCAAACTCAGACTCACAAACATACAGGGCATTGTCAAACCAGCCAGCAGGAAGAACATGCTGCTACTTCCCCAACATTAAAATTTAATGTCCATCTGCTTTCCTTTCTCTGTGCAAATACCCAATGGAAGGAACCTGACTCCAGTAGGGTTTTTTATCAGATTCAGACAGTGATGAAATGACAGTTGACTTTTAAATCAAAAGGTGAGAGAGTGGCGATGTGTATATGCCGGCCTGCAGCTCGAGTGAGAAACACTTAGGCCAGGCCAGGTAGACACCCTCATGAAAATGTGCTTAAGGTTTCTTAAATGAAATCCAGACTTGGCTGAAAATTCCCCGCTGTGAATGTCACAGCCCGCTTAGACTAAACTGCTGCTCACATTGTAGCTGCTTCATCTGACCTGTCAGACAGACAGCACTTCATTGAACACGGGCTTATCGAGTGCCACACTTCAGCACAGAGGCGAGTGATGCCTTCAAGTCCAGTTGCTGAGGAGGCTATGCTGTTATAAAGTCTGGATTTGGGCTTACTATAAAAACTTAGGAGTAGGGTGAGGTGAGACGGCTCAGACGGTAAAGTCACTAATAGCCAGGCCTATAACTGGCGTCCAACTGCCAGAGCCTACATTGTGTAAGGAGAAAACCAAGCTGTTCTCTGACCTTCCTAAGCACACACAAACACATGTCATGGCCTACATACAACAAACAAATGTAAAAAAAAAAAGATACTTAAAAGTATAATTGAGCATGGCATTCTTGCATTCAATAAGCTAGCAATAAGTGGTAGGAAATAAAACATTAACTTTTAATATATTTAAAGGTAATGATTAGCCCTGAGTTTATCCTGTGCCACCTTCTTGCATGCAAAAGCCCCCCTTTTTTTTCTCTTTGCCTGCTTACAAAAAGTCCTGGTGATGCTCATATTTTCTTCATGAATTCTTCCCACAATCCTCTTCTAGATCTTGGTTTTCTCATCTGTGATCTAGGGCCTTGCTGTATTATAATATATTATATATTATAAAGTGTGTGTGTGTGTGTGTGTGTGCGACTATACAGTCATTTCCTACTTATCTCACTTGCTATCTGAATTATAATTCTCTATAAAGAATATAAAAAAGAAGCTGAGAGTTATGGAGCTATTCTTTTTCATTTGAATATGCCTTAGATGTTAGCAGTGGGCAGGAATTGAGAGCAAGAGCACAAAGCCTGCCCACACCTGGGTTACCTTTGATTGGCAGGAGACAGATTCCCAGCACGAGGTGAGGTAAAGTAAATTCCAGTAGTATCAGGAGACAGTGATAATTTATAATTGCTAGTGTAACTTAAATGATAGGGTAGGAGGCAGGGTCTCTTTTTCTAGGGATTGAAAATGGTGTGGAATACAATGATAGATGGTCTTTGTTGCAACAAGATAAAGGGAAAGATACAGCTAAGTGCATCTATTGGATAATGTGGATCAGGCAGATATGCTAGTGCAGTAGTAACCAGGTTTTCTATCTAACGGGGATAAAACGACTTAGCTGTATCCCTTTACCTCCATCTCAATTATACCTCTTGCTACTTTGGTCTTGTCCCTTGTTCTGCAGTTTATCTTTTTAATCTGTCCATCTCCCCTTAACATCCTTCTTGCCTTCTGAATAGGAGAGATAATAAAAAAGTAAGGCTGATCTAAGGAAAACTTGGCAGTGACTGGTGAGAAAACTAGGAAATTGAAAACATAAACTCAATGAGAAACACTGGAGAAGAGAAATAAACTGGTCGGATAAGCACAAGAAATTATCCTATTCATACGCGTGCTGGGTGTTGATCTGAAGACAGGTCTCCCTGTCCAATCAGCACTCTGTCCTCATGGTGACAGTTTAACAGAAATAGAGCTGGATGCTTGAGTCATACTTTCCTGTAAGAGCCAATATCAGCACCAACATTTTCAGCAAGAATAACGTGAAATTTTACTACTATAGGTATGGCTCAATGAATTAGGGCACAGAGTTTGTTTTAAACATCTCTATTGAAGGGCAACACATAGTCAGAGTCTAAGCATTATATTTCAAAATCCATACTTTGTATCAGTTTCTTCTCTGTTTCTTAACAAATTCAAACTATACATATTTACAAGGTATTGTGCTTATATTCTGCTTTCTCTGTTATTGTCTGTTTATTTCTTTGTTTGCCTCTAAACTTTTTCTTTACTAGTCTCTCAAAGGCTGTACTATTATGACACCCATTCTAATACTGACAGTCAACACCTCCTCAAAAGGGGTGGGTATTTCCCATAACCCTCTGCCAAAGGGACTTCTCTACTCCAGGATGAGAACAGCACTGATCTGTTTACAAATATCAATATTGAGAAGGCATGTTGAGAAGTCCATTTTCTGGAATAATGGCAAAGTAAAATTCTTTGGGTTCATGATCTCCCAGTCACAGGATTTCAACCACATTTATAGTGCCACATATGTGTCCTTCCTGTGCAGAATTAATATTTTTAATAAAATGTATATAATACCATGAATTCATAAGAAAAGACTGCCACAAATCCACCTACTTTCCACTCAATCTCAGTGTGTTTCTCTGAGTGGAGTAGACCGAGAGACCCTGTCTGTAGCTCATTTCTGGGAAGTTTCCTCTGTTAGAATATGTGTGGATTCACTCTTTGCAAGAACTTGCCCTTTTGGTTCTGTTGACAGTAAGGATGTGGACATTTGACGTTTCCTTTGTTTTTATCCATTTAAAACATTACCTGTTCCCTTCTTGTGTACATCTTGCCTTTCCTATTTGTTCATGCAGATATGGCCAAAAAGCAATTGTACATTTACTTCTACTTGTTTATGTGTTCATTTATTTACATATCTCATGATGTTTCCTCTCCCAGTTCCCCCTCACATACTCCCTCTCCCCCATCCTCTAACCCTTTCTCCTCTGAGAGGGTGCAACCCTCCCTGACACCAGACAAGACATCCCTATTAGGGTGTGGACTCCACAGTCAGGCTACAGCTATAGGGACAGCTGCATCTCCAGTTATTGGAAGACCGACATGAAGACTGAGCTGCATATCTGCTACATATGCGCTGGAGGCCTTGGTCCAGCCCATGTATGCTCTTTGTTTGGTGGCTTAGACTCTGAGAACCCCTAGGGGTATGGGTTAATTGGCTCTGCTGCTCTTCATGTGGAGTTCCTATGCCCTTCAGAGCCTTTCACTGTGACGGGCCCACCCAACCCCCCAACCCAACTCTGCCATAAAAGAGTACCTCAGTTTCATCCAATGATTGGCTGTGGGCATATGCATCAGTTTCAGTCAACTGCTGGGAAGAAGCTCTTAGAGGACAGTGGCGATAGACTCCTGCCTGGGTGCAAGCATAATAGTATAATTGATGGTGTCAGGGATTGGTGCTTGCTCATGAGATGAGTCTCAAGTTAGGATCCTTATCGGTTGGGTAGTCTTTCAATCTCCATTCCATCTTTATCCCTCTATTTCTTTTAGAATGGACGCATTTGAGGTCAAAAGTTTTGTGGGTGGGTTGGTGTCTTTATCTCTTCCACCAAGGTCCTGCATGGCCGCAGGATGTGCTCTCTTCAGGTTCCATATCTCCATGGCTACGACCTCGGCTATGGTCACCAGCATTGACTCCCGGGAGTCTCTACCATGACAAGTCTCTAGCACTTCCAGGAGACTCGCTGACAGTGGATATTAGCCATAAATTACAGAGTATCCATGATACACCCCACAGACCCAAAGGAGTTAAACAAAAAGGAAGTCCCAAGGAAGATACCTGAATCTACAATTTTTTTTAAAAATTCTTGGCAGATATTCTTCTTTGCCTTAGACATTCTGGGGTATCAAGAAAGATGGCAGCTCCATCAAAAGAGACTGAACCTCCTGAACACGTATAGATTGTTTCCTGTTCTTTTGCTGTAACTTTTCTGGGAATGAGAATGTTCTGTGTTAGAGAAGACAGTCTGAGCCAAGATGCCTGAAGGGGAAAGGACACTCCTTGAGGTTTCTTCACAAAGAGAGCACAAAAGAGTCCATTCCTTACATCTTGTTTTGATGCAATTAAAGATCATCATCCACTGAACACTCTGTAGTGCTCTTGATAAATTGTAATTAATTACAATTATATACCTATATTTTGTAATCAACTCAGGACCAATGGATCTGTGGTTCACCAACTTAATAGAAAAATGACTGGTCTGGAGTTAGTGTCCCTGCAAAACTTGGTTTTCAAATGTGATTGGCTTTTGGATTTTTGTAGAGGTTTATTTGTCTGTCTGTCTTTTTTTTTGTTTTTGTTTTCTGGTTAATAATAGTAACTCCTTTGTGTGACTTCAACCCAGTAAACTCCTCTCAGAAAGGAGTAATTGTAATCTCCTTCAGCAACTACTCTAAACCAGGTTTTAATATTTATGCATGAAAGTGGTTGCAAGATTTATAGCACAATAAAACATCAATTGGAAGCATACTGCGTTAGTCATAATTATTATTAAGAACCACTTAACTTGGTATTTTACATTTCATAGTCCTCATTAAACACTTAAAGTCCTTGCTGTTTTCAAATTCTCCATGACTTTTAGGTGGAATAACTTGTTAATGGCATTTTCATTTTCATTCCTAGAAGTATGAAAACTGTTTTAATTTAAGTTTATTGATAATGTTATGAAGTCAGTTCTCTTTCAAAAAACACAAAGGAACACTGAAAATGTCCTTAAGCCTCTAAATAAGTATTTAATTGAAAACAAGTAGGTTAGAGAGGTTAAATATACACCTCATAGAATCATTATTCCATTTCATTTCCATAAAACCTGGTAGTTTTAACAGCCTGTCTAAGACAGATGCACAGGGAGTTTAGGGGAAGGAAGAGCAAATGTGAATGTGTAGAGGCATGAAGTCGCTAAAGTATAAAAATACAACTCAGACAGGAGTTTAGCCTCTAGTTTACACAGTAACCACAGATGAACTCAGGAGCAATAGGATCATTGTTACAACCTGAAAGAAAACAGAGGTGATAAAGTAGAAAGTTGAGTAAGATTAATGAAGGTCCACAGCTTCCGACTTCTAGCTTGGAAATATAAAAGATGGGAAATAAAAATTAACTTAACCAATGAAGATGATACCATACCAGAAGAAGTACTTAAGGGATGGAATCAATAAGGAAAAGAATACTCTTGGGCTCTGGTCTCAAACTACAGGCTTATCATTTTTGGGTGCCCCCTAGCATTCATCAACAAGGACCTTTACAGGCTCTTACAGCAAAGAATCATAATGGTTTTGTTATTTAAGTGATCCAATTCTTCAGTGTCTCACGTTTTAATGTTGCAAGTGGTCATTACTAAGTTTTGAAGTTACAGGGTTTGAATAGTGACACTATTGGGAGGTGTAGCCTTGTTGGAGAAAGTACATCACTGTAAGGGGCTTTTAGATCCTCCTCCTAGCCCTGTGGGAGCTCAGTCTTCTGCTTGACTTCTGAACAAGATCTAGAACTTTCAGCTACTCCAGCACCATGACTTCCTGCCTTGATGATAAAGAACTGGACCTCTGAACCTGTACACTAGGCACAATTAAATGTTGTCCTTTATAAGAGTTGCCTTGGTCATGGTATCTGTTCACAGCAGTGAAAATCCTAACTAAGACAGAAGTACCTAACCAAAGCTCCTCATCTAAGGACTACTACTGATGACTGACAGTTGTATGTTCACTAAAGCATCTCACCCAGGTATGGCCTCTAACTGTTGCATAATCAACATTTGTTAATCTCCATTGCTTACATTGGCCTGCACTATCCTTTCAGAGATGACAGTCTAGATATAAATGCCACTCCCAACTAATGCTTTTCCATTTCTGACATCTCTTCCATATCATTATCAATATCTGTGAGTATATAATATAATTGATAAATATGAAAACAGAAAAATACCTACTGAGAATATTCTATTCAGAGGAGATATCTTCATTTTTTACCTCATTAACAAAGCAACATAAGTTTCCATTTTCCTTCTTTCCTTCCTTCCTTCTTTCTATCCTTTATTCTTTCTTTCCACATCTCTCTCCAAAAGTGAGTGATCTTATAAAATGGGTTTTCTAAGTGTCTTTAAATAATAGTGTATCCTATATTCACAACTTCCTTCTAATAATTTAATCCTAGCATGCTTCTGTGAATTGTAACTTACAATGTTCAATTATATATGCATGATACAGTTTAGTATTTACTGAGTTGACCTTGTTAAATCCAATGTTTTCAAGACATTCATAGTCTGAGATTCATCATTAAATAATATGTCAACCACTAACAAATCAAAAATCCAAGAAACACTCTTTGGTGGCTGTTATTAAATAATTCTAAAAACTATTTGCTTCTGAAACTGCTTGAATAGAAGGCTATTGCTCCTAAATATTTTCTAAAGAGAAAGATATATTTTTTCCTCTTGACATTTTCTCACAGACAGAAACCAGAAATGACTAATCCATAGCTAAGATACTTCTTCTATACATTTTAGCAAAATATATCACCTAGGTAGCAAAAACTATAATAATTATTATTTTATAATAATTATTACATTGCTGCCAGAAAAGAAAACTCTTCAATTTATGTATAAGTGTACGAGTATGTATGTCTACTTATAAATTTATATAAAAATGCATCCTGATGTTGAGCTGTGAAAAGTGGAAGAGATAAAAACCCTGAAGTTCCTGTACAGAAGCATTATCCCAGCACATCAAGGCTTTAATGATTGGGGGAGGGCTGTGACTGCAGACTGTGCTTTGAGGCAGGAAGGAGATAGATAGATATATATAGCATTGAAAGATTTTTTTCCTTTTATACAAATAAAAGAACCATTGGTGCTAGAAGTTCACCCTAACAGAACTATCAGAAAGCAAGGACTATGAGCAAGGATTGCTATCAATGAACTCGGACCAATTAAATCAGCCATAATGTGGATGGGCTAGACAGATCAAAATGTGTTATTTCTAAGGGCATTGGTGTGAGATGGGGACAGAAGGATAGCCATCATGAAGATCAAGCCTGCTGCCTTCTGACCATCCTGTCTACTGCTGTCCTTTTGAGGTGTCACCCTTGGTCACCTGTATGAAAGAGGGTACAGTGGTCACTCTGACTTGCTCAACTTAATTATGTCATTTAAGTTTGAAAAATGATTGAGGAAATTACTTTTATTTTTACAAGAATGAATATTTTAGGGAGAATTAGCATATCTTAAATATAGTTTATATCCTAAATTGACTACTTAACATATTTATCACAATGTAAAATCATATTTCTTCTTTAAATGACTATTTTTTCCTCACTGACTGCAAAGAATGGCAATCCCTACAAATATTTTGATTACCCTTAGAAAGCAAGGAGGAATTTAAAAGGCATAGAAATGTCTACAGCTATATTGTTAGTGCGAGATCATATACCTAGACATGCTTTCCATAGATGCTAGAACAGTCTTTTGTTTATTTATGATAACTAAAGGCATAAAAGGATTATAAGGATAATTAGTTTGGCTTTGTTGGAGTAGGTGTGGCCTTGTTGGAGGAAGTGTGACATTGGGCATTTGTCTTGAAAGGTGTGTTTCAAAGACCCAAGGCAGTCCTAGTCTGTCACTATATGCCTGTGGACAATGCTGCACCTCTCATCTACCTCCCCATTGCTATCCCTGTTGCCATGCTCCCCACTATGACAACAAAATTGTAAGCAAGCCCCCAATCAAATGCTTTTTGTTTTTGTTTTTTTTTATTTTTTGTTTTTCATAAAAGTTTCCATTTTCATGGTGTCTTTTTATATAAATAAGACAGTTACAGAGACAGAAGGTCTTATTACGTGAGGTCTTTGGAATGTAATCAGGAGTACCTGAGATCATAAGGAATGATCTACTTGTAAGAGGTAAATTCTCCTATAAGAATCCTCTCCATGAAGAAACAGAAAGTGGTAGAAAGTTGACTCCAAGCAGAATCACCTAGGCTAGCACCCTTTTCTTACACTTGTAGCTTTCAAAAAGTAAAAAGAAAATTCAAGATCATCCCCAAATACTCGGATTATATTTTATTAAGCAGATTAAAAAGTAAGACAGTTGGAACAGTTGTTGTTACATCAAGGAACCAGAGAAGTCCTCTAGATCCATTCACATGAGTCTCTCAGTTATATCTCAAAAACCACTGAAGATCAGTTTTCAACACTTAATATGCTCAAATCACAGCCATGTAGGACTCTCCACAGGTCTATTTCAGCATGCAAAATACAACTTCCCATATAATCAACAACAAGAGAGTGCATCAAAACATTCTACAGTTAATCATGACTAACGTCAGAGCTAGCTATCTAAAGCTGTTCCTTATATTCTATTCATTGGAAATGATCCAGCTGGAATCTTTATCACATTCTAGGGGAAGATGTTACCCAATGGTTTTAGTTTCCAGAAGTGGAAGCATTGGCTCCGTCAAAAAGTGACCTAACACGGGACAAATGTTAAGTTACTAAATCAGTCCTGGAAAAAGTTTCTTCACTATTTGAAAGTCCTCTAGGCAAGCTTAATGAAGGCATCTATTCTGTCTTAGTAACTGTTCTATTGTTGTAAAGAGACAACATGACCAAGGTAACTCTTACAGAAGAAAACAATTGGTTAGAGGTTTGTCTATACTTTGAGCTGGTCAGACCGTTATGGTGGAAAGCTTGGAGGCAGGCAGGCAGACAGACAGGCATGGAGTTGCATGAGTTATATACCAGTATCTAAAATCTACATCCTGATTCATAGGCAGAGGCTGAAAGCATAACACTGGGCCTGGCATGGGCTTTTGAAATGCTCCCAGTGACACGCCTCTTTTGACAAGGTCACACCTCCTAAACCTTTCAACAATACAACTAGGGATTAAATACACAAATCTATGAGCATTTGGAGGCGAATCTCATTCAAACCACCATACATACCTAGGAATAAAATAGAGTTGATTAATATTTCCAGAAAATAACATTTTATCATGACATAAAAACTGTTCTAATGAATATCTAAACAAATAAATCATTTTGAGGGTATAAGGAGGAGCATTCCTGAGACTTAGTATGTTAAAATTTACATTTGTAAATATATGAAATTTGCTATTTGCAACATACACCTCAGAGGGACAGTAGTAAGACTACTACTACTACTACTACTGAAGAATAGGTATATAAAAACACCATGGTAATGTATTCTGTTGTTCACACCAAATATCAAATGAAATCTTTTATAGACAAGATGAGTTATATACCAGTGTGCATGGCTAGCTAATGGCAAAGAATAGCAAACTATTCATTAGTATGGCAAATCAGCTCCTCTGCTAGCTCCTTTAATGGTACAATGCTGTTGGTTTTTTTTTTCCTTAAGTACATTTTGGTGTTGTTCCACTGAACTATGAGCAGATAAATGTATCCTGGATTTTAAGTCCTTTAGGCTTTATATTATGTCTGAAAGCATGAGATAAACTCAGCTTCTGCTTTATCTAAGAGAAATATGTCAGTTCTTTGATTTAACATGCTAGGTTTTAAAGAAATCTTGCTTTATTTTAGAAGTTCTTATAAAATATGTAGTGAAATAATTCAATCAATTAGTTTAAGTAAAAGGGAGATCTTTATAGAAGATAATATTGTTATACAACTATAATGACTTTAAAATATATTCTAAAATTACAAAGGTCTGGTGATTTACTGAGTGTATGAAAATATACCCACAGTTTTACACTGAGTTTCAAATGCTTATATGCTCCAAAGACTGAAATTCTTCAGATTGATAGCATCTTGGGATAGTTAAACACACAGTTTCACTCATAAAATGACTGCTAACCAGTAGGGAACAATTGAGAACTTATCATATTTCAAAGAGGCAAATCATAGCATGTAAGTCTAGAATTCTCAAGGCATAGACTGTCAACATAAACAAAAAGAAACCATATAATAAATATGAAACATCCATTAGAAGGCTTATTTTTATTTATATAAATTCACAAGTTTTTCCTTTTAAGTTGAAAACTAATCTAAAGCAATTTCATGAGTGTCTTTAAATCTACTATACAATAAGAACAGAATACGCATGTTTCTGCATATGTGTGGGTTGGATGTTAAACTGAGAAACTGCTTAAGAAGAAGTACTCTGCCTAGCAAAATATCCTAAATTAATAAAAATATGTAAACAAATAAAGTCACTACTTTAATGTATTTATTAAATATTGTTCTTTTTATAATTTGGGGTCGTAGTCTTTGTATGTCAAAATGTCACTAACGCCAAGTGCTTAAACTCAGAATAACTTATAAACTATTATTAATGGAGAAACTATAGTTTTAATTATTACTGAAAAGTGTACTACATAACTGTTTTGAGCTGTAGAAAAAAAACAAGGAGGAATGTATATGAGGACAAAGGATGCACAAATAGACTGGTCATTTACTTTAAATGACCTATGTCTGGCTCCCTAAATAAACCCTAAAACCAGAAGCATTGATGCAAATAATTTGTTGGGGACTAAATTCAGGTCTTTGGTTTGCAAGGCAAGCACTTTATTGACAAATAAAGCTCTAGAAGGTAGAGCTTTAAGAACCTATCTTCCCTTCTAGCTTTCCCTCAGCAAGTCAATAGACTAAAATTAACGTACTGTCTAACACACTTAACATCCCTAACACTTTGGCATAAGCCTTAAGGACTCGACATACTCCACAGACACTTCTCAGCCATGTTCACTATTGCTCTATTCATAATAGCTAGGAAATGGTAACAACCTAAAGACCCTACAACCAATAAATAGGAAACAAAAATATGTTCCATGCTTACAATATGGAAAACTATGCAGTGTACAAAAAAATAAAATCATGAGCTTTTCAGGTAAATGAATAGAACACGCACACATTGAGTGAAGTATTCCAGTTCCTAAAAGAGAAGTGTTGCGTGTTCAAACTTATGGGAGGCTTCTGTTTCTAAATCATCAGATTTGAGGTCACAGCTTATAGAAAATACAGAGACCATTTACCAAATTGACACATAAGCGTTGTTAGGATTAGGAGTGGGTGGGTATGTTGTCCATCCATACAGTGGGGAATACTAGGATGTAGGAAATATGATAGCAAAAGTGAGAGAGAAAGTGGAAATAGGTAAAATAACAGAGACACCTTTTAAAAACACAAAAAATTACACTTGACTATTTACCCCAGAGAAATCTATAATATGCAATTCCACATATAAATACATATATGCAACTTTTTAAGTTATTTTTTCTCGCCTGGGCTCCTTCCAAGACCAAAGACATCCAAGTCATGAGAAGCCCTCTTCTGAGTTGTTGGTCAGGGTTGTCCAAGAAACTTCTCCAACATACAGCTTACTGTTGTCCTTCGTTGCCCTTTAGACATGGAAGGTAAGTGCTGAAGACACTCTGTGCTTTAGAAATACCACCCAGAGACCCCTGAGCTGAACTGACCTGAGCACTGTCTCCCTGAAGACTAGAACCATGCAAGCTTCCACAGGCAGGAGGCAGTCAACAGTCCTATCCAGCTATGATGCCTAAGAACCACAATAGCAACCAGCATAACACAATAACCCTAAGGGTACCATAGTGGTACAAACCTTACTGGTAACAAAGAATGCTCTAATTGGGTTTAAGACCCAATCACCAGGATGAAGGCCAAGCCTACTACTGGAAATGTAGCTAACTACTTGGTAGTGGTGAAATCATGGTTACTGGAAGAAATCTACAACTACTAATTTACTAAACCTCCATAAAACAACAATCTGTAAATATTTGTCCTTATTCCCACAAATACATGTAATCATCCTGCTTATCAATAAGCTTCCCATTGCAACAAAAGCTACCAACAATATCCATGATTAATCAAACTTCAGAGTTGTGGGACCCAGTCCTAACTGATGAGTCTACAGTCTATAAAACATTGCCACACCTAAGGCTCAGGGAACATTATAAAAAAGGGATCATACTGATTGTAAGATTAAGATGATCAGGGTATTTGTTATGAGACTGTGACTCTTAGTAATTTCAGAAGCTATAGCCGTCTTTCCAACATAAGCACTCAAACATGAGCTGAACAAGATGACACCAATGAACAGGCCAAACTGGGGGAAAAAAGGGAGAGCCTCAACCCTACACAGAGAACTATAAGCAACTGATGAAAGCCAGGAGCAGGAGTGGAGTTTTCCCCAAGGAAGAGTACACTAAATAGTATTCAAGTGTCAAACATTCAGTATGTATATGTATATATATATATATACATATTCATACATACATTGTCTTAATCACTATTCTGTCACTGTGAAGAGACACTGTGACCAAGGCAAGTCCTATAAAAGAAAGCAGTAACTATCTCTTGATTACAGTTTCAGTGATTTAATCCATTATCGTGATGATAGGGAACATCACAGCATGCAGGCAGTCATGGGGCTGGAGCAGAGTTGAGAACTACATCCTGATCTCCTGGCAGAGAGAGATACTGTGAGCTTGACATAGGCTTTTGAAACCTCAAAGTTCACCTCCAGTGACATACCTCCTCCAAAGAAGCCACACTTCCTAATCCTTTGCAAAGAGTGCTGCTCCATGATGACTATACATTCAAATATATGAGCCTCTGGTGGTCATATTTGTTCAAACCACCACATACATACATGCATGCATACATACATACATATATACATAAACTTATAAATACTTACAGTACAATATTTTAAAAAGAATTTGAAGGAGAATAAGGAGAATGGAGAGGGAACTATGAGGGTTTGGAGGGAGGAAAGAGAAGGGAAAATGTTATAACTATTAAATCTAAAAAATAAAAATTAAACTAAAATAAAAAGAAATATTAGTTCTTTAGCAGTCTAAGAAAAATTAATCAGAAAAATGAGCCTAAAAGAGGCCAAAATGAATCCAGTGAGCCTACTTTAAGGAGGACTTATGTTCTACTTATTGTCTGATCTTATATTTCTAATCAAATTCTGTACCCAAAAGGTCACTGAAAAACTCACATCCCTATTTCCCCTATGTGTAGTTACCCAAACTGAAGGATATAGATCATTTTGCAGAACAGTAAACAACAGATAGATGCTGTTTTCTGTGAATGGATTCCCATAATTAGCTTTTATTTAGAAATTAAGCAAACAACTATGACTTCCCATTTGGATGAACTTATTTCTGCTTGTTCATTCTTCATGATATTCTATAGATATTCACTTCTCTTCTTTCTCCTCCTGCTCTTCCTCTTCCAGGTCTTCTATCCAAGAGACAAGACTTTATTACATAGCCCAGGCTGGTCTCAAATTCTGAGTGCTCATGTCTCAATCTCCAGCATGATGTAAGATTAGAGACAAAGATTTTGAAGCTAATTGAAATTTCTAATAGGTAGATACTAGACAATAACCTGTCAGTTGCTGTTCTATCTTACCCTAAGACAGTATACATCCTCCCTTAGCTTATCAAAAGCCACATATAAATTAAAATATTTGCATATGTTTTACTACATCTACAAAATCAGTCATGACAGTACATTCTTCATGTTATAATTGCAATTGACCATTCCAACTTTAAATTGTGAAGATTTAAAATATTTTTAGTGTGTGAAAAAAACATGTTATCTGTCTTGGAAACGTCACTGTTACATTATATTAGAGATAAAAGCATTAAATTTAGATGCCATGAGTGGAACAGCATGTGTCTGTGTTATGGTATGCCTATGCTCAGCCTAGAAGCTGTGGCCCTCTTGGAGTAGGTGCGACTTCGTTGGAGTAAGTGTGTCAGTGTGGGTGTGGACTTAAAGACCCTCATCCTAGCTGCCTAGAAGCTAGTATTCTGCTAGCATCCTTCAGATGAAGATGTGGAACTCTCAACTCCTCCTGCACTGTGTTGGCCTAAATGTTGCCATGCTTCCACATTGATGATAATGAACTGAGCCTCTGAATCTGTAAATCAGCCCAATTAAATCTTGTCCTTTATAAGACATGCTTTGGTCATGGTATCTGTTCACATCTGTAAAATTCTAAGATAGTATGCATATGTAATCTCAGCACTGGGATGTTTTTGGAAATATCAAAAAAAAAAAAATGACCCTACCAACTCTCTGAGCTCCTGCTTCTCTCAGACCCACAACACCCTGGCAGGGCTGGCAACTCTCTCCAGCTAGCCCCCTGCAGCATCTGGCTCACATGTCCCCGGAGCCACTAGTTCCCTCTCCGCCATTGGAGGTTACCCCATTCCAGTAGCCAAGTAAAGCAAAACTCTTGAATCTTATAATTAACCAAATTGATTTACACATCAATAAATTCTCAATTTACAAGAAGCCAATAAAATAATTTCATAACCAATTGATAATGATGAAAGCTCCATCCAATTATGCTAACCTTATGATATCAGAACTACCTGTGGCTGGCTAAAGCCATGCTGGGTCACATCCACCTCCATCTTCCTTTCTCCTTCCCCCTGAGATACCCTGCCTCTGCAATTCTTAGCTCTGCCTCCCTTTTCCCTGTTCAATCACAGGGCTCCTGCTGCCCTATCCTGCCACACTGGGAAACAGACAAGGCATACATATCTCTGTAACCTGCCGACCAGAGTCTAGACAATCATTGAGAAACCTTGACTGAAGAGGTTCAAAATGTAGAGTAACTATGGAAAATTGCTGACACTGATCTCTGGTCTAAGTACACAAGTACATATCTGTAGATATACTCATACACTAACATGAACACCTACATATCCACATAAACAGTAATTTAATGGATGCATTAAATTATCAAATTATTGAATTCAGTCATTATGGCAATTTGAAGAACCTTTAAGTCTCAATTTTTCTTGTCTAGGAAAGTACATCTTAAATATATTGTGTATAGGTGTTTTGCCTGCATATGTTTCTGCATTCCATGTTATACTTAGTACCCAAGGAAGACAGGGGATGGAGTCAGAACTCTAGTTACAACTGGTTGTGTGTCATCTGGTCGATTCTGGGAATTTAACCCTCCATCCAAATGGAAGAGCAGCCAGTGTTCTTAACTCCTTCAATATTTCTAAAGTAAAATCTTTATGTAAACATTCTTAACATTCTATACATTATATGTACATAGGATCTCAAGTGTGTTGCGATTTAGAATATAGCTGTGTTTGATAATCAACTATGCTACATTTGGAATTGCATATGAGATAAGGATATTCTATCATTGGGTTAACTTTGTAGAAAATTCCATCTCTGGGTAATCTATGTGGGAACTTCACAGGAAATGAACTGAGAGGGGAGATACCCTGCTCTGTGTATAAACAGTATCACCCATACAATGGGATCCTGGGAAGGATTACACAGAAGAACAGGAAAGTTTGTCACTGTAGATTCATTTATCCACCTTCACTCTCACCACCCTTCCTTCTGCCCCCTTTTCCATTTTGAAGCGACTGGGCTTCATCACATCACTCCTATCAATTGTGTCTGACACCCCAAATACCATGACTTGTAATGTGGAAAGAATATGGCTTCATAACTCTCTGCTAATGACCATTTTATTAGTTCATATAAAGACATTACCTTTTTTTACTTTTTAACATTTAATTCTATGTTGGCCAAAAAACCATTTCTTCTATTTTTGTTACTTTCAACATAGAGCTAGTCTTTCCAGTGTATGGCTTTTCCTGCTTCTGAAACTGCCTCCTTGTAAAACCTACAAAGGACTATCACACTTCAAACAGTCCCTGCAGACATTTCGATAAGTGCAAATGAAGTTCTTAATCTTCTGGCAGATCCATACTGTCTCACAGATGTGCCCTCAGCTAAGAAAATCACATGGATATCTATATGAGGAGTGTGGTCCAGTAACAGCTGCTAGATTGCTGTCTGGGCCAGGAATGATGCTCCCAGCTGCTTTTTCGTCCTTCCTAGGGAACTGTTAAGATGAAGCCTTGAGAGGATCTTCACTTAATACAGTCAATCAGGAGCCTCTTTCCCCAAACACATTCTTCTACAGATGACTCAAGAAAAGGAGAGATAAAATCCCTGAATCCTTTTAAAGATAACCTTGCCAGAAGGAACATCTCCCTTAGAGGGATGGGAGAATGATGAAGGAAAGAGGAAGAAGCAAAAAAAAACCATAAATAAATAAAAAGACATACCCTGGTCTCAGTATGTGCCATGTATAGGATGCTGTATTTCCCTCAAGAAATCTGTACTTAACAAATTTTCACGAGGGTATGTCTTTACATCTTAGTTCCAAGGGCAGGGAGAAAGTGAACTTTCTTTCATTCATTCTTATTTGTGTATTGTTCTATTTTTAAGACTGGATCTCTCAATATACTTCTGGCTTTCTTGAAACACCCTATGTAGTCCAGAATGGCCTCAAAGTCACAGAAATCTGCCTATATCTGCTTTCCAAATACTGAAGTAAAGGCAAGTACCTCTTCACTCCACTCAGAAATGAACTTTCAACCTGAACATGCTCAATTTGCAAAGTCTCATCCATGAATCAAATATTTTTATAAACTTGCTTGTAGTGTCAGATTTTACAGTTACAGTAAATTTACAAGGAGGCAATCAACAAAAACACAAGTTAATCCTGTAAATGAAAACACTCTTGTTACATATAGGAAAGTATTTTCAGAGCACAACCTTTACTATTTCAAGTTATCTATAATATATATCTTTTAATGAGACATGGATAAATATAGAACTTTTACAACCTTACACATTACCAGATTCCAGTTTTTTTTTCCTATAAGCATTAGACATTTTATTCCAATGATTCACCTTTCAATTTCTTTTTCTCATTACAAATGTATTCATTTTAAAGATCTTCTAGTTTAACAAGTACTCATTTCAGAGGGCTTTCTGGAATGGATATTTTTACCAAGAAGATAATTTATCATATCGAGTACTGTCTCTCAAGATAAAAAGGAAATTGGTAGGTAATAAACATTCTTGGTGCACCCAGAGTATTTGCAAGTGCAGTCTTTAAAATAAGACAGATGCATTTGGATCCATTTAAATAGCATGTGATGCAGTACCAAACATGTGTGCATTTAGTTTGAACCATTTTTTTTGAAATTGGCTTTCTTTCCTGGCAAACTGTTGCAGAGATTTTGTAAGGATTGAAAATGTAGCCATAATTTTAAGATAACTAAGAGTGACACTTCTATTTTATAACACACATACCTATTACAGATATAGTTTATTTTAAGAAATACTTATTCCAAAATAATATTCTGAATATAAATACATATGTATGTTTTAATGAGGAACTTTATGAAACTTCTATTCAGTGATGCTATTATTTTTGGAGTTTATAGTTTTATGAAAATTAGTTTCATAATGAGCTTTTTAGGCATAAATCTGTTTTTAGAAAGGCAAATCAGACTTTATCTGATATGTATGTTTATAGGAAAATTAGGCTATCACACAGAATATTTTCAGTATTCAAGTCAACTTTAAGGGAAAATTTTGCCTTTTTTCCTATAGCTTAGTGATAAATGATATTGTGAGCAAGTCTTTAACGAAGGCCAGACAAATCATGTTGCAGAAACATTTGACTCACTTTCTGAACCCTTTCTACCACTCAAGTAATGAACCAAGCATCTCTGGTTAAAGAAGATGGTTCCAAATGCTTTATATTCATGTTATATAACATAAGCTAACATATGGTAACCAAACAGGACTGTGGACTCAAGTTTATTTTTAAGCAATGTAAATATGTCACGTTGTAAAAACAATCACCTTCACTCCATCAAAATTAATCCTATTTAGATAATTTTATATTAACAATATTTTAAACAGTGCTAAGTACTACAAAGGATAGAAAGCAGAGTACAGGAACAAAGGTGAACAGGATTGCTGGGTGGGAAGACATTGGAATGCTCTGATCAAAGGGAGCAATAGTAAGGGAGAGACGTAGAAGCACAAAATAACACCATGAGCATGAGCCAAATGAATGATTCATAAGGAGAAGAAGAAAACTTTGACTATGACCAGAAACTCAGACAACTTCAGTCAATAAACTTGTAAGCATAGTTTCTAATTTTAGTTTATTCTAGGTAAAACATTAAAAAAAAATCTTTAAATAAGCATCAAAAAGAAAATATAGTGGCATTCCGTGAAGCCATTACCAAGTTTGTCGCAGCTACTTTCCAATCACTGTAACAACTGAATAGCATGAGAGCAGGGAGCTAGGCATGGTGCTGGAGCAGAAGATGAGAGCTTACATCTTTGTCCACAAGCAGGAGGCCAAAAGAGAGCCAATTGGGAAGGGCAAGGGCCCTATAAAGCTTCAAAGCCCACCCCAAGGGACACATCTCCTCCAATGAGGACTCACCTCCCAATGCCAAACACTTGGTTGCTACTGAGGATCCCACATTCAAATATATGAACTTATGAAGACTTTCTTATCAAACCACCATAATGCTTAAGGCATGAAAAATTTCTGGAATTATTGGTTTTTGTTTTTATCCCTACTAGCTACTCCCACTCCTTTCCTCATAAAAATTACTCAGAAAGCATATATATATATATATATATATATATATATATATATATTTGTTGATTTCAAAACATTTGTAAAAATAGTAGGTCAGAAGGTGAATCTTACTCTTCCTTCAGGCAATACCCTGTTCTTTGAAAAAATATTTAAATTACCATTCTATTATTTCTAACTGGAAAATATAATTTTCAGTCAACTCTAATTGTTTTATCTACCAGAGCTGGCCAATCAGTCAATGCTCTCAAAACATTCTGTATCTGGCACGATATTCCACCAAAGGTGTTAGGTGTGTCTATGTTTTACAGAGTTGTATCTATGGGGAAATGAGGGAATCTTCTTTATAGTCACAACAGTATGGCTTTCCAATGCCATTTTCCAGAACTTTTACATACAGTCTACAGAAAACTTTATGTGTCCAATATATGCTTTAGTAAGAGACTACAAGAGAAATACAAGATAAATCTAATATAATATTTTGTAATATAAGCAAGATGACTACAGACTATAAATATATAGCATATGTAGTAGCTATTCCTGATTGTCAACTTGACTATTTGTGGAATGAACTATAGTCTAGAATTGGAAGGCTCACCTATGATCCTAATTTGGAGGCTCAGAGATATAAGTTTCTGACCTGGATCTTGGTATGGAGATCTTGAAGCACAGTGGCTAAAACACGGAGATCTCTGAGTTCAAGATCATTTGGGATTAAAGGCATGGATGCACACACCTTTAATCTGGGCCACACTCTCTGCTGGAGACCCACAAGCCAATAATCTGGGCCACACCCTCTGTTGGAGACCTACAGCCTTTAATCTGGGCTACACCCTCTGCTGGAGATATATAAGGACATTGGAAGAAGGAAGATTCTCTCTCACTCTTCCTTTCCTGCTTGCCTCGTGGGACTGAGAAACTGCTAGATCCTTGGACTTCCATCCGCAGCAGCTGCTGACCATTGTTGGGGAGTTGGACTATAGACTGTAAGTCATCGACAAATTCCCTAACTATATAAAGACTATGCATATATTCTGCAACTCTAGAGAACCCAAACTAATACAGAAGTTGGTACCGTGAGTGGTTCTAGAGGAGCAGAAGTATAAGGATGAATGTTTCAAAATTTTGGAGTTGGTTGGTTGATCCAATAGCACCTTCAACTACTGAAACTTCTCCAGATTCTCTCCCTCCTGGGAGCTCGGAGAATATTGAAGACCCGTGGATGAAACTATATCTCAAGCTTAAAGAAGCCAATGCTTTTGATTATCTTGATGAATTAGGTGATTCAGTGGTATACAATACTTTCTCCAAGTTGGGGAAAAAATCGGAAAATGATTTTGCTGGCTGGTTGCTTTTAGCATCTCTGGAACAAACAATGAAGGAAAGGAAGGAGTTGTGTGATAAAATTGAAGAACTCCAGACTCAAATAAACAATCTAAAAGTTGCTAAGTGTGCCCTTGAAGAGAATCTACTCTCTAGCAGCCATAGAGCTCAAGTAGCAGAAAATCAAACTGAAGCCCTCATTATAAGGTTGGCTGAATTACAGCGAAAATTTAAGTCTCAACCTCAGAAGGTGTCAGCAGTTAAAGTAAGGGCATTAATTGGCAAAGAATGGGATCCTATAATTTGGGATGGGGATGTGTGGGAAGACCCTGTTGAAATTGAGAATTTTGAATCTTCTGATTTTCAAGGATTTGCTCCACCTGAAGAAGTAGTACCCTCAGCCCCACCCCTTGAAATAATGCCTTCTCCACCTGAGGAAATTAATCCCTCAAAGCCTGATAATCCAGCAGTGACTTTTGCTGACAATACTGATGTTTCTCAGGGCCCACCAATAGTTTCTTCTAGACCTATAACCAGACTCAAGGCAAAGCAGGCCCCTAAAGGGGAGGTAGAAAGTGTAGTCGATGAGGAAATACACTATACTAATAAGGAGCTTAATGAATTTGCTAATTCATTCAAGCAGAAGTCTGGGGAATATGCGTGGGAATGGATTTTAAGGGTGTGGGATAATGGTGGAAGGAACATAAAACTAGAGCAGGCTGAGTTTATTGGCATGGGGCCTCTGAGTGGAGATTCTAGGTTTAATATGGAAGCTCGCACAGTTCAAAAAGGTGTCAAAAGTTTGTTTGATTGGTTGACTGAAGTATTTATCAAAAGATGGCCTACTGAAAAGGAGTTGGAGATGCCTGATATCCCTTGATTAGTGTTGATGAAGGGATTTTAAGGCTTAGGGAAATTGCAATGCTAGAGTGGATATGTTGTGTAAAACCTAATCCTCCACAGTGGGAAGGTCCAGAAGATATGCCCTTCACCAGTCCTATAAAACGCAAACTGGCGAGAGGGGCACCAGCACATTTAGAGTTCTGTTCTTGCCCTTTTCCTTGTGCCAGACATTAGGGTTGGAGATGCTTCTGCTTAATTAGATGAATTAAATTCAATGGGTTTAATTGGACCCCAAGTTAACAAGGGCCAGGTGGCAGCATTGAATGGCCAGAGACAATGTGATTGTAGTTATTATAATGGACAGCGTAGACAAAACAATGTTTATAATGGCATACCCTGTAATGGGCAGAGAGGTGGAACTTATAATGGTATGACTCATTTGGACATTTGGTGCTGGCTAATCAATCATGGTGTTTCTAGAGATGAAATACATAGGAAACCTACTGCATATCTGTTTGATCTGTATAAGCAGAAAAATCCTCAAACAAATGATAGAAAGGCTGCATTGGATCATGGCAAAAGACAATCTCAGCCAGTGAATCAATTTCCAGACTTGAGCCAGTTTACAGATCCAGAACCCCTTGAATGAAGGGGTGGCTGGGTTCCCCTGAAAAAGGATCTTGATAAGACACCTGAAAGTTTTGCTGTTAATCTTTCTCCAATTCTTCCCCAGAGGGACCTACAGCCTTTTACAAGGGTAACTGTATAGTGGGGGACCGGAAATAATCAGACTTTCCAGGGGCTATTGGATACTGGCTCTGAATTGACACTGATTCCAGGAGATCTCAAGAAACATTGTGACCCTCCAGTTAGAATAGGGGCTTATGGAGGACAGGTGATTAAAGGAGTTTTGACTGATGTGCGACTCACAGTAGGTCCAATGGGTCTCCGAACACATCCTGTGTTCATTTCCCAGTTCCAGAATATATAATTGGGATAGATATACTCAGAAATTGGCAGAATTCTCATATTGGTTCTCTGACCTGTGGATTGAGGTCTATTATGGTTGGAAAGGCAAAATGGAAGCCTTTAGAGTTGCCTCTGCCAAAGAAAATAGCGAATCAAAAACAATATCGTATTCCTGGAGGAATTGCAGAAATTACTGCCACAATCAAGGACTTGAAAGATGCAGGGGTGGTGGTTCCTACCACATCTCCCTTTAACTCTCCCATCTGACCAGTGCAGAAGACAGATGGATCATGGAGGATGACAGTTGACTATCGAAAATTAAATCAGGTAGTAACTCCAATTGCAGCTCCTGTACCAGATGTAGTTTCGTTACTTGAGCAAATTAACACATCTCCTATAACCTGGTATGCAGCTATTGACCTGGCAAATGGCTTCTTCTCAGTACCTGTACATAAGGACCACCAGAAGCAATTTGCTTTCAGTTGGCAAGGCCAGCAGTATACGTTTACAGTTTTGCCTCAAGGATATATTAACTCTCCTGCCCTGTGTCATAACTTAGTTAGAAGAGACCTTGATTGTTTTTCTCTTCCACAAAATATCACATTGGTACACTATATTGATGATATTATGCTGATTGGATCAAGTGAGCAGGAAGTAGCAACCACTTTGGATTCATTGGTAACACATATGCCTATCAGAGGATGGGAAATAAATCCGACCAAGATTCAAGGTCCATCTACTTCAGTGAAATTCTTAGGAGTACAGTGGTGTGGGGCATGCAGAGATATTCCTTCTAAGGTGAAAGGTAAGTTATTACACCTGGCCCCTCCCACCACCAAGAAAGAAGCACAACGTTTAGTGGGTCTATTTGGATTCTGGAGACAGCACATTCCTCACTTAGGTGTGCTACTCAGAGCTATATACCGAGTGACTCAGAAAGCTGCTAACTTTGTGTGGGGCCCAGAACAGGAGAAGGCTCTTCAACAGGTCCAGGCTGCTGTGCAGGCTGCACTACCATTTGGACCATATGATACAACAGACCCAATGGTACTTGAGGTGTCAGTGGCAGATAGAGATGCTGTTTGGAGCCTCTGGCAGGCCCCTGTAGGTGAATCACAGAAGAGACCTTTGGGATTTTGGAGCAAAGCTCTACCGTCATCTTCAGACAACTACTCTCCCTTTGAAAAACATCTCTTGGCCTGCTATTGGGCCTTAGTGGAAACTGAACGTCTGACAAAAGGACACCAAGTTACTATGCGACCTGAACTGCCCATCATGAGCTGGATGTTATCAGACCCTTCAAGTCATAAAGTAGGGCATGCACAACAGCAGTCTATTATCAAATGGAAGTGGTATATACGTGATCGGGCCAGAGCAGGTCCTGAAGGCACAAGCAAGTTACATGAAGTTGCTCAGATGCCTATGGTTTCTACTCCTGTTGCAATGTCATCTGCTGCCAAGCATGCACCTATAGCCTCATGGGGTGTTCCCTAGGACCAGTTGACTGAAGAAGAGAAGACTAGGACCTGGTTTACTGATGGCTCTGCATGTTATGCAGGCACCACCCTGAAGTGGACAGCTGCAGCATTACAACCCCTTTCTGGGACAAGCCTGAAAGATACAGGTGAAGGAAAATCTATACAGTGGGCAGAACTTCGGGCAGTACACATGGTATTACAGTTTGTTTGAAGAAGAAATGGCCAGGTGTATGATTGTTCACTGACTCATGGGCTGTAGCCAATGGATTGGCTGGATGGTCAGGGACATGGAAAGATCACAATTGGAAAATTGGTGAGAAAGACATCTGGGGAAGAAGTATGTGGATAGATATCTTCAAATGGGCAAAGGATGTGAAGATATTTGTGTCCCATGTAAATGCTCACTATCGGTGACTTTAGCTGAGGAGGAGTTCAATAATCAAGTGGATAAGATGATCGTTTTGTGGACAGTCAGCCTCTTGCCCCAGCCATCCCAGTTATTGCCCAGTGGGCACATGAACAAAGTGGCCATGGTGGCCGAGACGGAGGTTATGCTTGGGCTCAGCAACACGGACTTCCACTCACCAAGGCTGACCTGGCTACAGCTGCTGCTGAATGCCAGATCTGCCAACAGCAGAAACCAACACTGAGCCCCAGATATGGCACCATTCCTCGAGGTGACCAGCCAGTATTGGACCACTTCCCCCGTGGAAAGGACAGCGTTTTGTTCTTACTGGAGTAGATACTTATTCTGGTTATGGATTTGCCTTTCCTGCATGTAATGCTTCTGCCAAAATCACCATCCATGGACTCACAGAATGCCTTATCTATCGTCATGGTATTCCACACAGTATTGCTTCTGACCAAGGAACTCATTTCACAGCCAGAGAAGTGCGACAGTGGGCCCACGATTATGGAATTCACTGGTCTTACCATGTTCCCCATCATCCTGAAGCAACTGGTCTGATAGAAAGATGGAATGGACTTTTGAAGACACAGTTACGGCACCAATTGGGTAATAGATCCAGATTACCATGGGGAAATTGGATTGCCTCTCCACAATGGAGGTAAGCCTGATTATGTCTGGAGTGCAGGAGATTCCCTAGGGTGTGTCTTAGTACTACTATGTCCTGTGATTAAAGTCAATGGGAAACTACAACAACCTAATCCAAGCAGGATGACAAAGGACACAGACCCATCAGGAATGAAGGTATGGGTCAATCCTCCAGGAAAAGAGTCAAGACCTGCTGAGGTGCTTGCCGAAGGTGAAGGAAATACAGAATGGGTAGCAGAGGAAGGTAGTTATAAATACCAGCTAAGGCCATGTAACCAGTTGCAGAAACAAAGACTATAAGTAATATGAATGCTTCTATCTTATTTTGTTAAAGATAAATTTGTCTTTCTTCCAATCCCTTTAACATCAATTGGTATCAAAACACTAAAAGAATGTTCCCAAGGGACATTTCCCCATTGTAAATTTACAAATGCGTTTGCGATTGTATGAGGAATAGTTATATCATGTTAGGCGTATTCACAATCTTGTTATTGTTTCATGTGGACATGAGATATTATTTGTGTCAAGTTGACAAGGGGTGGATTATAGTGGCTATTCCTGGTTGTCAACTTGACTATATCTGGAATGAACTACAGTCTAGAATTGGAAGGCTCACCTATGATTCTAATTTGGAGACTCAGAGATATAAGTTTCTGACCTGGATCTTGGTATGGAAATCTTGAAGCATAGTGGCTAAAACAAGGAGATCTCTCAGTTCAAGATCATTTGGGATTTAAAGGCATGGATGCACACACCTTTAATCTGGGCCACACCCTCTGTTGAAGACCTACAGCCTTTAATCTGGGCTACACCCTCTACTGGAGGTATATAAGGACATTGGAAGAAGGAAGATTCTCTCTCACTCTTCCTTGCCTGCTTGCCTCGTGGGACTCAGCAACTGCTAGATCCTTGGACTTCCATCCACAGCAGCTGCTGGCCATTGTTGGGGAGTTGGACTATAGACTGTAAGTCATCGACAAATCCCCTAACTATATAAAGATTATCCATACATTCTGTGACTCTAGAGAACCCAAACTAATACAGCATACATGTTCCATCCTCAAAAGCTCTTTCTAAATTTAAGGGTAGTACTATTTTAAAGAACATGACCCATGTTTTTAAATTTGGGGGCTTGATTTCTAGGAAAAAATGGTCACAGTGTATCTAGAAAAGACACATTTTATCACACTTCTAGAAGAGGTGCTCTCTTCTGGGAATTTTCCCTTTTGACTCCTCACTCATTTTCAACCATATTTCACATTCATTGTTCTGAGAATAAGCTCTACTGCATTGCTACATGCGAGTTATGGCATAGATGTATAAGGGGGCATTTCTTCCTTTAAAATACACACACAAACACAGGGCTTCAGAGTCAGCTACACCCTTCCTTTGTAAAGAAACCCAGGACTGATAGCTACCAGCTCTACTATCTGTCAGCAACTTGATGGCAGAAGCCACTGATGCCCTGAAGCACAGGTTGTGTCAGAGTTCTGCACTTTACTCTCTTCGTTTCTGTTAATTTGGTCACTGTGTTTCAGCTTCAATTCGTCCCAGTAGACAGTTTATACAACATCAGCATCTTTCAAGAACCTCTTGGTGTCACACAAAGTTTAAAAAAAAAATACAAGTGGTGACCTGATTCTTGTGACAAAAATATAGAAAACTCTTATGTGTAAAAAAGTATAGAAGCAGAAGAGGGACATAAAATATAACAAATGAAATATAACACAGTGAAGGAAAGCATATATGGTGGTGGAGGACATTGACTTGCCATTTATCCTTGATCTAATAAAAACTGATGTTAGAAGAGATTCTATAATGGAGTAAATCATTCCATCACTTCAGTCCCGTTGAATGTCTACCACATGTCAGACTTAACCCTGGCATGCTGAGATTAAATTAGTGGGTAAAACTGACAGATTTTTTCTTTCAGGGTTTACATTTTGCCAGTAGACATAGTCTAACAAAATCTAAGTCAAGTGTGGTAAGAGAAATATGAAGAATAGAGGTTATCTATATCTTGGTTCTTTAAAAGAAGTATTCTTACCCCACTCCTCTATGACTTAGAGGTAAAAAATCTGTGCTGTCCAATGTGATAGTTAAACTGTGACCTGAAATACAACTAAGTTTGAAAGAAAGCAATCCTGGCTTTTAGAATGTGCACTGTCCCCAATCCAAGAGAGAAAATAACTCTCCCAGGTAATGGAATTTTATTATGGAAAAATCATAGAGGTTTAGAGATGAGTGAGGAAAGAGAAGTAGAGAAAATTTAAGAACAGTGATATAGAACAAATAAGACATAGGAAATGTGACTCCATTTTGGAGCATTATAAGTCAGCAATTTATGCAAAATCACCCTGGATGTTGAAACAAGAATGACTTAGAGAAGAAAATCATGGAAATATTGAATAAAATGTTTCCATAATAGTATACACAAGTGAAAAGTTACCATGATTTGTATCAAGACTGCAGGAAAGTCAGCAGATGAGTCAGGATTTTAGGAGAAGTAGAAAAATTTATTGTTTAGATAACCATGAGATACTTAGAGAGTAGTAGGTAAAATGACTTCCAGATTCCAAACTCAATAGGTGCTGAAGCTCCCGATGTGGGCATTTTGTCTAGGCTCTGCCCCACAATTACCAGGCAATAGCCAGCAATGCTGACTCACTGTAAAGGGGGCTGCTTGCCCCTCCTCACTATTTTGTTCTTGTTCTTCTCTCTCTTCCCTCTCTGTCCTTCTCTCCTCATTTTCCACATGCTCATGGCCAGTCTCTCCTCCCCTCCTCCTCCTTCCTTTCTGTCTCTGTCTCTCTCTGTCTCTCTCTCTCTGTCTCTTTCTGTCTCTGTCTCTGTCTCTGTCTGTCTGTCTGTCTGTCTGTCTCTCCTACTCCCTCAACTCCCCTCCCCATACCCTAAATACACTCTATTCAATATAATACCATCATGTGACTGGTACCTCAGGGGTAAGGGATGCCTCAGCATAGGCACCCCCTTCTCCCACACTGTCTTAGTCAGGGTTTCTATTCCTGGACAAAATATCATGACCAAGAAGCAAGTTGGGTAGGAAAGGGTTTATTCAGCTTACACTTTCACACTGCTGTTCACCACTAAAGGAAGACACAACTGGAGCTCTAGCATGTCAGGAAGCAGGAGCTGATGCAGGATGCAGAGGCCATGTAGGGATGCTCCTTACTGGCTTCCTTCTCCTAGCTTGTTCAACTTGCTTTCTTATAGAACTCAAGGAACCCAGGGATGGCACCACCCACAATGGGCCCTCCTCACTTGATCACTAATTGAGAAAATGCCTTACAGCTGGATCTCATGGAGGCATTTCCTCAACTGAAGCTCCTTTCTCTGTGATAACTCCAGCCTGTGTCAAGTTGACATAGCCAGTACACACACCATACCATGCCTCTACCAAACATCCCTGCCTTCTTTTTCTTTTTATAAGGCACAATATCCCACAGTTAACATCAGTGCCAATGCTATTCAACAGAAACTGTTCATAGCACATCCATTCTTCTAGTAATTTGGAGGGACTTTTGAGAATTTCAAGTTGTTCAATAAATAAAAACTCCCATTAAGTCATTATTTTGATTCTACTGTTTACCCCAACTCACAAATCTAATGCCCAATGTGGTTGTAGTTCAAAATAAGGCCTATAAAGAGGTAATTCAGCTCTGACCATCAAATTTCATGATCTCATTTTTCTTAACAGCTGAGTAACATTCTATTGTGTAATGTTTCCCATATTCATTTTCTATTTATCAGTTTGTGGACATCTATTTCTATCTATTGTGAAAAGAGCAGCAATGAACACAAAGAAGCAAGCACCGCTGTAGGGAGCTATGCTGGCTTTAGGTATGTATCCAAGAGTAATATAGCTGATCTTGTGGTAGCTCTATTTTAAGTTTTATGGAGGAAGCTTCACACTGACTTCTTTAGTTATTTCACCAGTTTAAATTCCTACCAGCAGTGATGTTAGCATATATGCTTTAGATATGTGTTTCTTTCAAAATAGCTATAAAGATTAGGTAACTAGTAAGACCATGACAGGGAGGAGGGCCCTTCAAGGAAGATCAATAGAATATAGCATTAAAAAGTAAGAAAGGAGAGAGAGTATTAAATATATTGAGGGATAGGGGAACAAGGTAAATGAGTGTACAAGAAGGGATAACTGACAACAAAGGCCTTTGGAAAAATTCATATGGAAACCTCATATAAACACACACACACACACACACACACACACACACAAATCCCCCCCCCTTTGATACAGGACAATACCCCAACTAGATACCATACAATGACAAATAGAACACCAGCACCAGGAATGAGTTACTAGTTTTTAACTTGTTGGAAAATGAGTTACAGCCAATGCTGTTGTCTACCCACCATAACTTGATTGTAAAACTTGATGGTAAAAGCCCTATTGTAGAAGTAAACTTTCTTCTGCTGATATAATTGTTGTTTCAGAGGCTTACTGCTAAATAAACTTACCCTTTCTAGCTCTTTCTAAACTCTGGCTGACTGGTTCAACTCAGATGTTTTGGCCCTAACTCATCTCCCATATGACTGTTTCAAACTGGCTTCCCTTGACTTCTGACTCAATTGTTTTGCTTGGCCTCAAATTAATTCTATCAATCTGTTCTCCTTATACTCTAGCTCATTCTGTCTTCATTTACAACATGTCTCTATAAAACTGTTCTGATAAAACTTCTCTCTCTCTCTCTCTCTCTCTCTCTCTCTCTCTCTCTCTCTCTCTCTCTCTCTCTCTCTGTTTTATCTCTATCTCTATCATTTCTATGTCTGCACTGCTAATTTAAGTCTCGTTTTTTTCCTGCACTGTCATGATAGCTGTACATATCCTATCTCTGACTCATTTTACCAAATCTTTCTCTTATTATCATCTTGCCTGCCCCTCAATTGGATGTCACTTTCAAACATGGCTGCTTCCTTCTACAAAGTAACTTTACCTTTCACTGCTAGGGTTTAAAGGAGTATACTAAAACTGTCTGTATTCTAGCCAGAGGGATTAAAGGTGTGTCATTCCATCTGGATCACAAAGACCTAGAAGTTCTTTGGATACGATCCCTTGCCAGAGCAGCCATGAGGCTGGATTTAAAATTCCTCTACACCCTATTGTGTAAATACCACATACTTGAGTCACTGAAATGGATAAACAATGCTGATAAGCATCTAGAAGCTCCATCCCTATTATCTAGCATTCAAAGTATTGAAGTATGCTTTGTATATTACCAGATAAAAAGTATTCATCAATCTTACCCTTCTGTGAACCTTGAGAGCTACAATAATGACCTTTCATAATGATATGTCTATGGGTACAACTGTAGCACAAACATTATAGAAGCAAACAACTATTTTTCATTAGATTTAATGTCCACTCAGTGAGGTGGAACCCACACATGGCACTGAAGTAGGTTAGGCCTAATGCTCCTTTTGTTATAAGGTTAATTTTGATCCCCAAAACTGCTTACAGGATTGTATGCATGTAAGACACCTTGCTCCCATTTTGTGCTGATTGGGTAGACAGAGGCGGGACTTTTAGATTGCCTGGGCTTAAGACAGAGAGACAAGGAAGCAGGTTCGCTTGACTCAGAGTCAGAGGGATGAGATTTAGGAGCTACAGAAGAAAAATCATCCAAAATGTATGTAGAAGAGGAAAGCATCACTATGGGGGGAGCTGCCCAGAAGGTAACAGGACAGCAAATATAAAAAGTAGAATTAAAAAGTATTAAGCCAGGAGTACCAGAGGGAAAAATATGCTAGCAACAGGGAGAATTAGAAGTGTCCAACCACTTAGCTAGCCAAGGCATATCAAAATTAACAGGTGTGTGTGTGTGTGTGTTTGTGTGTGTGTGTGTGTGTGTGTGTGTGTGTATTATTTGTGAATTCAGAGAGCATTATGAGTGGGTGAAGCTTGAGCACAACCCTCCAGGAGCTCAGAGCAGGTTACCTAATTCACAGCTATATGATATGCTCAGCAAGACCAAGAACTTATGCCTAGAAGGTCATGAGCCCTTGGGGGAAAACATACTATTGGTATTCTGCTAAATGAACATATATTTAGAATGACTCCTAATGATTTGTTTCTGTACACATAGACCAGAAATTCACTCAATCTTCATCAAAGAGTCTTATTCTTGTAGTAGATGCCAGGTAACACTGAGAATCATAATTGGTCAACTTGCAGAGAAAAAGAAACTTAGAAACTTAGGGATGTTTAGTCCAATATGCGATCTCTATTTCACACTCCTACTGTGCCTTGCCCCCACCTTTGAGCAGGAAATTCAGACCTTCACAGCCTCCCACCTAGGATGGAGCTCTCAGACCAAGGTGAAATCTTGTTCTTCCAGATATGCTGTTTCCTGCAATGACTTGGTGGCCCGCCCTAGTAGTGGAGTCAGCTCCCTCCTGAACAGACCTTGGAATTTTGTGGGAAGGGTTTTTCCCCCAACTTTAAATTCTGAGTCACCCATTAAATTCAGGCCTTGATCAGCAATCCATTTTCTTTCCATCCATCCCCAGCTCCCTCTCCAGGTAACCTGTTTGATGTAGCTGAGGGCAGCTATACCTACCCTACTACCCTCAAGAACCAGGAATCTACTCTGAAGAGGAGCATGGAGATTTTAAGAGTGAGGACTTCAGGATGACGTTAAAGGAGCAGTGCGTTCTGGACCTAACTGGGCAGATCCACATATCAACTGACAATAATTGAAATTGCATGTCCAAGACACGTGAAATCCAGGCCATACCAAGTGGCAGCATGAAGGAGGCAAACGTAGTTGAGGATATATTGATATTGATTGCTGATAGGAGAGTGGGATTTGTAAGAAAGAAATGAAAACCTGAATTCATCTAAGTAGCAGACTGATCATAATTATCAGGAAGGTTATCAGTCATCACATTAGAACTCAAGTGAAGTGTACATGCTAAAGCACATTCGTTAAGGTTAAATAGGAAGCATTGTGGACCTTCCTTCCTGGTATATTCTATCAGTCACAATGCAGTGCAAGCCAGTGACTAGAGCACCAGTTCTAGATAAGGACTCAATTAACTACAAACAGAAAATTACTTTTGGACAGGGCATGGGTACATGTGCCTGTAAACTCAGAATGTCACTTGGAAGGCAGAGTCAGGAAGATGGCAATCTCTACATCATCTTGGACTACAAAGAGAAACCCTGCTTCAAAGAATGAAAGGGGAAAATTAAGAAAGACAAGCTGGTTACAAGGCTCAGTACTTATGAGCACTGATCACTTTTTCAGAGGACCTGAGCAAGATTCCCAGCATCTACATGATAGCTCACAAGGGTCTATAACTTCAATCCCAAAGGATCCAATGCCCCCTTCTGGCCTCTACAGATATTGCATGCATGTGAGGGTATAGACATGTAAACAGACAAAAACTCCTACAGATAAATTAAAGGTAAAGTCTCAAAAAAGGATAAAGAAAGAAATTAGGAAATGAAGGGGGAAAAAAGGAAAAAAACTTATGTATATATTTTTGTGTCATTTTCCCCTAAAATATGATACAATTATCAGTTTGGGTTCTAATTGCATGTTTATAAGTAATTTAGAGAAGATTTAATGTATACAAAAAGACATTTGTAAGATACATCCTTATGTGGCAGTTTATATACTGGGCTTGGAATCCATGGGTTTGGGTATCTGTAAAATGGGCCTGGTGATAAAACCAGTTCCTCCTGTAAACAGAGGGATAATACCAACATGTAATTACAAATCATGTTTTACAGTTAATATCATTGTAAATCAATTCTCCTTTGGATCAGACTAATAATAAGCTGTCCCTAGAAACTACAAGAAATAAGCCTATTCAACTTATATTTTCAAACAATGATTTTGGAATGAGTTAGGATAACAGGACCTAGGATAACAGCCCTGATCACAGCCAGCTCCAAAACACCTATATCCAAGGAAAAATAATGGAGTTCCCATGTAAACTCACTCATAAAACACTGTTCAATCCTCCAGCCAGATTGCTGCAATTAAAGTTCTGTTTCTTTTAAACTTTTGCAACTTCTGAAGAGCTGTTGCAAGCTGTTCAAATTTTCATGGAAGTTGGGGCAGTTTACTATTTGGTTTTTTGAAATAATTCTATTAATATTAATCTCAGAATTCTATTAATAGCAATCACACTATTTTCAATGGGATGAAATCACCTCTATCAATCCTGCAGGTGGCAGATCACATCTTAGAATATACTCTTTCAAGGTGATGTGTAAATTCCAGAGATTTCTAATTGTCTGTAGCTTGTGTTTCTAAAATAAAACTAAAAGGTGTACTCTCCCAATGCCTAACTACTAAATTAATAAATAATTTTCTTCCTGAAAAGTTGTTTGTGTCACTGTATGAACCTTGAAGAGCTTGTCTTTGGAATAAATTACCAACATTTAGAGCTATTTATCTATTATTACATCCAAATGAAATGACCAAAAGTAAAAATTTGTTCTGTTACACCCATAGATTGGACTGGTTTTAGATTTTCTCTATTTTGCTTTCAATATAGTATTTACAAGTATCCTGTATTCTCAAACATGGTATGGAAACATTTTTAAGTGTGTACAGAACTTCAGTAAAGCTCAGAGGCAGAGCCCATGATCAACATGAATAAGATTCTGGTTTCTATGTCTGTTAACAAAACTATGTCAAAACAAAGGACAGAATGCTTTCAGTTATTTGCTTTGGTTCTACATAGTATTATTCAAAGTGGTTCCATGTGATATATATTTCAAGATTAAATGAAACTGTTTATACCACCTTATATATCATCACTCCAATTTAATATCCCTGTAGTAAGACTGTGAAGTCTTTGGAGACACACAGTTACCATGATTCTTGTCAGTACAGAAATGAGTCACAGGTTCCAGAAAGGTTCAGCATAGACACAAATATTACCAATGATCTACAGCTGACAAAGAAATGAAGTCAAAATTACACTGAAGGGAGATCCAGGAGGAACGTTTGTTCTTTTTTAATTATTAACATCAAAGAGCAAATTTGATGGCATTAATCCAGTCTTGAAAAAGACAGATCCATTGGGATCAATTTATAATACCAGTGTAACTGAAAACATAATAGCATCCAACAGCACTAAAGCAAGAGCAGTTGAAATCCACTGGTGTCAAGTAACATAGTCTTTTTCTCATTTTTACAAATTAGTGCTTCAGAGACTGAGACACAGACAATTATGGTCTCCAGAGCTCTGTTTGGTTGCATAAAAGCTTCAGCTCTGCATCATATGAGCTGTTTTTTTCTTTTTTTTTTATCAAAGCTTTTGTGTGTGTGTGTGTGTGTGTGTGTGTGTGTGTGTGTGTGTGTGTACATGCAATGGTTATGGAAGTGGAAAGGGTCCAGATAAAAATGTGACAGGTTTAAAGATGAAGGTCACAGCTAGCTAGTGTCCTTGCTTATATAAAACACCTTGGGACCCATCTCCAACAGACACCCTCCAACCCCCCTCCCACACACACACACACACACACACACACACACACGTGTGAAAATACAGAATTTATATTTTACTTCTAATGTGAGACTTGTATAACAACATTTTTGAAATAAGAAATGTATAGTGATTTTGTATGCAAACTATAATATAAACAACATGCCAATCAGGTTGTTGAGGAGCAATCTGGTTGATAGTTTCTCCTTTAAGAATGCTAATGGGTCAATTCATTGGTCAGCAGAGTCAATAGAATGAGCAAACAAACCAAACTATAAACTATAAAAAAAAGGGGGGTAGAACTTTTAAAAGGGGAGAACAAAGGAAGGAAGGAAGGAGAGAAAGAGAGAGAGAGAGAGAGAGAGAGAGAGAGAGAGAGAGAGAGAGAGAGAGAGAGAGAGATCTTTCCTTAAATGAGGAAAGAGAAGAGCAAAGCCTGGAAGAATATAGGCAGACTTTCATAGGAGAGAAAAACAGCTCTGCTGACCTCTGAGCTGGTCATTACTGGGGAATGTGTGAAGAAGTGTTAGCAGAGGTCAGGAAATGGAAAGCAAAATCGAGGTTATAGGCCCTAGGAGACTGCTTGTTCAGGGCAGCCAGCCACGATATAGATTATAAGGATTTCAAGTACTAAATTTCTCCTGTTCTCAGCAATTTAGATGGACATTTTCCATACTAAGTGTATCACTTTAACCTAGAAAGCATTTCTTGTAGCAATTCATAATATTTTTTTTAACTGATACAATAAATTTTCAGTTTTGTCTCTAATAAAAGCACTCTTGGAGTACCCAATATATATGAGCCTCTGGGTGTTATTAATTTGATACAATTGGATATTGCATAATGCCTAAGGTTTTCTGACATTTAAATGTACTGTGTGTCTGTGTGTTATATGAGTATGAACGGCTCACAAAAACAATACTACAAAAGAAATTGGCCACAGAGGACACTTAGCATGAACAGAGAGTATGTGTAATTAGTAGAAGAGGCAGCTAATTAACCATGATGTCAGTATTTAGGACAAGTAAGCAGACTCCAGTCATATAACCAAAGTAACATTGCACTCATGATCAGCTCTGGACTGGAGCAATGGATGTGGACTTTTTTTTTTTTTTTTTTTTTTTTTTTTGTCTTGTTGAGACACGGTTTCTCAGTAAAGCCCCGACTATCCTGGAACTCACTCTATAGACCAGGCTAGTCTTGAACTCACAAATCTACCTGCTTCTGCCTCCCAAGTGCACCATCACTGCCCAACAAAGGGGAAGGTTTTCTTTCTCTCTCTTTCTCTCTTTCTCTCTTTCTCTCTTTCTTTCTTTCTTCCTTCCTTCCTTTCTTTTTTTTGGATATGGACTTTTACACAGAGTCAGTTGTATTTTCCATGAACACATAGATTCCCCAATATATGACTAGTCTTCGCGATATATGTGTGCTTTGTGACATTACAGATATTTAATAAACTGTCACCTTTGAACTGAACTACAGAATCCCTTTGTTCTCTACAATTGCATCATTGTCACAGTAAAATCTGTACTGATTCTTTTCAATGGAAGGTGCAACCTCACAGATGGAAGAGTTCAAAGCTTGTCTTGCGCAGACAGCAGGTGTTAGTATCTAGACGCCACAACATTTCCGCCAAGTACGCATGACTTTTCCTTTTTGCAAACAAACCAGGTGATAATTTGAAAAATTTGCACCTTATCTTGTACCTGCAACAATATTTGTCACCAGCGTTTAAATAACAGTATGCTCCGATTCCGTAGCTGGCTCGCAAGACATGCTTATGCCTGTGATACCTACACTGATAACAACATCAGCACAAGATGTGTGCTCACATGTGCACATGCAATATATATAAAGGACTCACTTCCTTTTCTTGTATAGGTACTGAATTTCAGTTGCTTTCACTAATTAGATTCCCCTCAACGATTCTCAATGGGCGTTGAGAGCGTCTATCAAATGTTTTAAAATGACATAGAACAAGCTCCTTCCCTGGGAAACTCTACCTTCAGAATCTGTTTCCTGAGCAATTGTCACTTGAATTTTATTTCAGATATTTCATTGCTTTCTGATTTTCTTTTTAAAATACGAGTACTGAATTTTTTGTGATAGGCTTTTACACCATGACGGTGATTCTAAAGTGGATAAATGCAAGCAGTTTTATGCTTTTGGTAGGAGAGAGTAAAAACACACATTATTGACGTCACATTATTAGTTACTATGTTCAGCTATCATATAATCTTTTGTAAACTTTAATTTTTTTGTAACTTTTGGCAAAGTTTTTTTTTTAATTTACTATTTTCATCTTTATCGAGTACACGGTGTCTTTAACAGATTTGAACATGGGTCAGGAGGTAAAATGTTTGCTGGCAAGCATAAGAACTTGTATTCAGTTCCCAAAAATTCACTAAGAAGCCAAACATGAAGAAATATGCTCATAACTCCAGCCTGTTCTAGAGAGGTCAGAAACAGGCAATCTCTGAAATTTATTGTGCATCCATCTTAGCCAAGCCACTGAGTTTCATGTGAGTGATGTTGTCTCAAAAATAATAAAATAAAAATCGAATGCAATCTAAGGAAGCCACTGGCAACCAACCCTGAGCTTACACACACCCATGTGCACCATGTGCATACACACACAAACACACACACAAACACAAACACACACTCACACATGTGTGTGTGCGCACACACACACATACCACATACAAACAAACTACCACACTAACCTACCCACCAAACCCCTGACACAAGCAGAAGAAATGAAAACTTTTTTTAACAATAGGAACCGTGTTTTTTGAGACTGATGTTCATGGGTTATATTAGTAAAGCAATATCCGGATGTAGTCCTCACATTGTCTCCATAGGTAAGCAGAACTCAAAGGTAGTGATCTAATTCATGGCTTACTCTGGTGATGGATTCAGGAGTGGAACTGACTATTTAGAGTGATGGAAACATAGAATGTTCCTCTGGTTCTGCAAGTCACTGGGGGTGCGATTTGTGGTACACGTCTTTCCTACCAGCTTCCTTTGTCCATTCTGCTCCCCACCCATCATACAATGAGCAGCATGGCCTAATCTTCCCTTCCACCATAATAGCAAAGGCCTATTTATATAAGACAAGGACAAGGACATCAGGAAAGTGTTAAAGATTAATTCACATTATCTTATCTTCTTTATGTTCAATAGTTAAAGTAAGGAAAATCTAGTGAATAAAGTAATAGGTGTAAGTCTGAAGCCCTATAAACACATAACTCATTAAAGAGAATTATTAGTATTTTACTGTATACTAATCCCGTATTGGATACTGGGGAAACCTCAAATAACAATCTACAGTAAGCCATTAAATAAAATAACAGATACATGTGTATTCCTGGGTCCCAGTTATTATTATTCCAATTTGCATTACCAGCTACTATAGACTCAGCTGGTGTCCGACTGTTGTCCAGTACACCCCAAGACACCCTCAGAATGAGAATTTATAACTCTGTGGGAGCTCGTTGCTTTGGGCTTCAGAATTTCTTTCCCTTCTTATTCAACCAGAGAGAAATCCTCAAGAACTGTCCAGAGAACAATTTGCCAATAAAGATGATTGTAGAGTGTGCACCCATTTGAACAAACATTTCTGCATCTTCATATGATTCTGAGGGTGTGGAGTTGGTAGATCTAGAGGGTTGATGGGGTAATGGGGTGATGGAGAAAGTGAGAGACAAACCACAAGGTGAACATGGCTCATAGCTAAAGTCTGTGCAGTAACAGTACCTTAGCTCTAGGCTGCTAGAGTGGCAGGTCAGAGAAAGAAAATGAGGAAGAAATAAAACCAAGAAGAGTCTGTAATACCTGACTAAACTAAGGCATTGTCTTGTGCTCAAAGGTAGCAAGGCACAACAGACACTACAATATAAATAAATCTGTAATAATCACTACTCAAGGAACAAATTCTTTGGATAATGTTGCAGGATATTTCTTGTCCAATCACATTGAGACAGAGGGGGGCCTGTGATTGGACAGAAAGGAGGAGGAGGCAGAGCTAGGGGCTGGGAGGTCGGAGGGCAGGAGCACAGGTGAAGGAGTGGCACTAGGGAGGTTGTTGTATCAAGATGGAATCAGAATTTAGATTATCTAAAGTTTGGAAATTGGGGTAAGACTTTTATCATTGTAAATTGTCATCATGTAATTGTGCTTATATTATCTATAAATCTAAATGGCTAACAATTTAAGATTAAGAGTCGAGCTTTACTGGGTAATTTGGGTATTGAGGAAGCTAGAGGAACTCGGGGTCACCGGCTGGAGAGATGGCTAACAGAGGGATTGCACAGTGAAGTGGCCCAGCAGAGGCCTTATGGTTTGCATGTCTAGAGACCAGCAGCTCAAGAGAGTTATCGGTGGCAGCAGGAGTGCTGCAGCATGGTCAGAACTTGGGTAGAGTTGGCGGGTTGGTTCTTTTTAAATATTTCCCGCTACCACCTGAACCAGGAGGAAAACTTTTAGTTTTGCTAACGTTGAAGGCATACTTTTTGACTAGGAATGCTACTTTTCTAAAGGCAGTAAACGGAAACACCTGACTCTATCTAGAGTCATCTGAAACAGTCAAGCTACTGACTTCAAATCCTGCCAAGACTTCCCTTAATAATGGGCTATTACCTGGAAGTGCAGTAAAATTAACCGTTTCTTCAAGTTGCATTTGGTCAGTTTTTTAATTATAGTTAAAAAAAAAAAATAGAACGCTCCTGCAAGTTTCTGGATGAATGCAAGTGGCAGAACCTTACCCTAATGAATCATTAATTCAAGGAGCCAATCACTAGGCAAGTGGGCAGGACTTCCGGGTTGGAGAGAGGAGGAGGGGAGCAGGAGAAAAGATACTTGGTTTTGCCTGGGAGAGAGCCAGGGGCAGGAAAATGTATGAGGCAGAGGCTCCTGGTTCAGGTGGTAGATCCACTGAGATCTACTACCGGAGGATTTGTAGCTTAGTATAACTATCAAATTAGGATGTTAGTTGCTGCGCCCAACGATTGTGTTAGCTGTTGATTCTAAACTAAGTTTGTGTAGTCTTTTCCTACACTGAGCGACTCGACTGCGTTCCAGAGAGAAAGGTATGGAAGCAAAGCCTGGGTTTAGGAGAAGTGTACCCCAACTAGCCATGGGAATTTGAAAGGCATAGCAACAACCCGCCAAGGTTCTCTCAAGGGAACCTAGCGAGCCTTCAGAGCTCCAGGCCAGTGTCTGCCGGGCTGAAAATAAGCCAGCTTGTTCACCTGTGCCTGGCTGGCTGAGCGTGGATTTCATGCAACAAATTCAGAGTAGCTCAGCTCCTGAACACTGGGAAAGCATTTCAGTATGCAGAGTCAATAAACATTTAACTTCATTAATTAATAACACACACACACACACACACACACACACACACTACTTGCGCAGGATTCCCCACTATGACTAGGAAAGTAATGTTGGTGCCAGTTTGAGAGGAGTAGCTCTGTTGAGCATCCTTTCAAAAGTTCCTGACGGTATATTTCTCTTCTATTTTCCCCAAGACCTCAGTAAAATCTTGTTAAACATTACAACCTGTTTTTCAGAGATTCCTCCAGGGAACTGAAATGCCAGCTTTGTGTGAGAGACTAGATTGAAGCAGTTATGTCCAGCAATGGCAGCCATAGCAGACTGAAAGAGGGAAGATTGAAGACACGTGATAGGGCTGGAGAGATGGCTCAGCAACTAAGAGCCTACTCATCTCCTCTAGGGAACCCAAATTCAGGTCCCAACACCCATGTCAGGTCATTCACCACCTCTGTAACTCCACTTCCAGACCATCTGAGACCATGTGTGCCTGCATATAAGTGCACGAACACACACATTTTTTAAATAAAATCATTTTTAAAAGAAGAAATATTATATTATCCAGCAAAGACCAAACTGTATTCTTTCAGCAGAGTAGAGAGCAGCATTCTGGATTCTGTATCAGATGGTTGCTGGATCTGGTAAACAACGATGAGAAAAGATGTCTATGCCTCGCCTAGAGATTACCAGAATTCTGGAATATGTGACTCTGGTATAAAAAAACTGGGAATACTCTGCAATGAGAGAGAATACCAGCTACATACCATTCCCTTGAAGGGAAGGTCCCACAACACGCCAGCACTGACTCCAAGGATCATTAGCTTGAATACAACACACGGCACAGCAAATATTCAGATTTTCCTTGTTGATGCTTCAGTTGTTCAAATCTTGTCTCTATTTTGGTGCATTTTGACAAACTTAAAACTCTGTCTCATAAAAGAATCTAAAGGGTGTAGAGGCCACAAACTAAGTATAGTAAAGTTCATCTGTTAACTTTAACCTCTTAAATGTAGTAATCCACACCTAAAGTTTTCATTAACACCTGTAAAAGTGAAAATATCATTTCCCAAAGGCTTGAGTAACCTCAAGCCTTTACACAGTTGAGTTAGAGAAAACTAGTTCAATTCCCTAGCAAACCCAGACCTTCAGTCTGAGGAATAAGTGGGCAGGTATTATGCATAAGTTAACAAGTGTGGAGAGGGCAACTGTAGAAAATACAAACAGGAAAGACTAATCCTAAGAGAGCACGGACTCTTGCTTTCCTTTCTTTCGTTTCCAACAACAGAGGATCTCTCAGAGCATTTGAACCATCAATGAGCACTAGTCAGGTTACCCCTATGTGTATGTGTGCTGTATGACAAATCACTTTAAAGTAAATTATATCAACCTAGTAGGGTGACACTACCTCTAATCGAAGCACTCAGAAGACAGAGGCAGGCAGCTCTCTGTGAGCTCAGCGTCAGCCTGGTCCACTACACAGAGAGCTGCAAGCCAGCAAGAGCTACACTGTGAGACACTGTCTCAAAGAAATAAATCGAAGAGCTGACTTGACAGCCAGCTCTTAACCTGATGGCACTGTGTAACTGCCTGCTTGATCCCAGTCGATTAGGGACACTTCCTGGAGAGTACTCAGACCTGTGAATTGATTTACACATAATTCCACCATAATGGCTGAAGAAACTTAATAAGGTACCAGACATCCCTTAAAGGCTGGTGACCTTCACCCTAGAATGACTGTAAGATCCTGGTAGCCTGCAAGCAAGATAAGAGAACTCCAGAGCCAAATATTAGGTGGAGAGAGAACCTAAAATACAGATCTCCATCTGATGCTCCTCCTGGAGTTCAAGAAAACTCTTAGAAGAGGGGGATGGAGAATTATAGGAGCCAGAGGATTCAAAGAAACCACAAGAATATGGCCCAGAGAATCAACTAAGCTGGGCTCATGGGGCTAACAGAGACTGAATCAGCAGTCAGGGAGCACGCATGGGTCCGGGCTGGGTCTTCTGTTATGTTTTTTAGCCTTGATGATTCATGGAACTCTCAACAGGGAGAGTCGGGAGGATGTAGCTGACTCTTTCGCCTGCTTGTGGGACCCTTTTCCTCCTACCGTGTTGCCTCTTCCAGCCTTGATATGAGGGGTCTCTGCTTAGTCATATTGTATCTTCATGTGCTGTGTTAGGTTGACATCGCAGGTTCACATATCTGTATTGCACCCACATAACCTACATGTTAGTCTCAAAGGTATTGAACAGAAGAATTTTCTTTATACCTGAGGAAAAACTAACATGAAAATTTTTACCTAAAATTTTGTTGGTTGGGACCTTAATACAACTTGTATTCCCTTTGGGCTATATAGAAGTTCAAGAATGTGCATTGAAAAAATATTTGAAAAGTATTATAATACAACTATATCCTTTTTGAATATATTTATTATTTTCAACATTTAAATTAAATATTCTGAATTTAAATTTTAACACGATTGCAATGTAAAAAATCAAGATATTAAAGACATTTTTGCTTAATATGATTTAATATGTGCTAAAATATGATCTAATAATTATTGATGTGAGAACCACTTCATAGATACTAAAAATAAAATTGCTGGTGACTGTTTTAATAATCTCATAGTTATTACACACTGTGTCTAGAAATTTACAGTCTGGCAAATTTATTGCTGTGTTACATTTATCACATAATATGACTTCCATTCTAAATTTGTTCTAAGATTCAGTATAATTCCAATTATTGCCAGTGAGTATATAAATTAAAAAGCTTTAACAATTCTGATCTTAAATTTAACCTTAATTTTTGTCATCATATTTTTTAAAGTTATTACCTAGCTAGGTGTTTTTGTTTTCATTTACCAAAACTGAATCACTCTAGAAATTGGATTCTTATGAGTTAGAAGAAAACGCATGTAACCAACATGAGTGAATGAATGATTCAATAAATATTCTTTCTAATTGATAGGTTTTTTTAAATAAGTGCAAATACATTTTTTTTTATTTTTTTAATCTAACTTTTATTACACTATTGCCAATGACATTTCTTGTGTCTGTCCATACACCCTTATTAAGATGGAATAGTAGTTTGTGTTTACCTGTTATTCGCTATTAGAATCACTTTGATTTTTGTGGGTCATTTTGCAAATGGCTTTCATTCTATGCTATGTATTATTGAAAAAGCAAATCCTCCTGATTCCTTATAATTGTATTTCTCCAAAACTGTACCGTATTTTGCATCTTTCACCAGTAAACAATACATCTAACTCTAGCTGGTTGTTCTGCTGGTTAAGAAAACACATCTTGGTTGCTTGCTTGCACAAAGATTCTTACAGATATATCACATTTGACAGTTTCATTGCTGTCAAGGATAACAGTTCAGCAAATGCAAATGTCCTCTACTGTCAAAAGAGAAGGGTATCTCATGTCCTAGATGCCATCTTACACAGGAAATTACACTGATCTGAAGCAGGGATTTTTGGAAGTAGAGAGGAAAGGCTTCTTGATAAACCACATTCTTCAAAAATTGTCCATCAATCAATACAGGGGGGAAAGGGGGGCATTTAAATTCCAGGTTGCTTCTTTTAACATATGAATATGGTCATGCCAAGTTTTCTCAAATAAGATCAGCCCAAGGACATTAATAATCACAAGGGCAGATTCTGAAAAACTTAATCAACTTCATGCATTCTGTAGAAGTCTATTAACTAAATTACATGAATGAAATGAGACTATAGGGAACTCTCCATGCTAACTCTGATTTTAAGTTGCATGGTTTAAAGAAGTGGAAAAAAGGGTAAAGGGCTTGAAAATAAATGCCTCTATATTTTAGACTGGTCTAAAATTTGAACTGGAATCTGAATTCACCGCACATATTTAAATGAGGGAAAAAACACATGTTGTAATAAATCACACAAATGTTTTCAAAATTGAAACCCAGTAGGAATATATCTTTAAAGATTCTCTCACTATATTGGGTGTGAATACCTAACTCAGCTATCTGTGACAACTCTAAGTTGTCTTGTAACTAATAAGCCAGGGACATTTGCTTCCAGAATAACCAGACCTGCTGGTGTATTTTATTTCCTTTGTGCACTGCCATACACATTTTTCTTCTTAATATCAAGATACATTATATCAAGAATGCTGTACTTGTACTAGTGTTAAAAAAAAAACTCCAATTTTCAATTGCCTTTAGGATGAGGTTGGAAAATTAAATCTATCATATTAGGCTATTGACTGGAACACTTCCATGTCATAATTCACATTTTTCAAAATATTGCTCCATATCACAAAGGCGAGACTGTTTTATAAAACATAAGCCCCAGTTCATGAGAAATGGGGTTAAAAAGTAGTACTCGTTTATGAGTAGGGTAGGGTTTAACCCATCATTCTTGGCAGCCTATTGTATCAATGGTTTTTTCAGAACTTAGTTGTCTTCCATGACAAAAAGATATACCAGGCAAAATATCACATTCCTTTTTCTCTGAAGCTAATAGAATAAGAAGGTGAAGATTTAGGAGGCATTTGTGTGTCTGGGGCTCTGTGTGAGTGAAGTGTTAGATGAATTGGCTAACAAAGAGCCTATGCTTAAATCTGTAAGTGAACTGGAAAAATATTGTCACTAATGGAAAAAGGGGCAGAGGCTTTACATCTTTCCCGTATTCCATCTCACCGTGAAGTCAATGGGGCGAGAAATATAGGCAAGTACAGGACAGAGATTCATGGCTGAGAACTCACAGAGAAACAGCTTAACATCGTAGAAAGATCGGAGACGGCATCCTCTGCCATTCGTTATCTAAGACTCACAGTAGAATGCATTGGATTGAGCCTGCTGCCCACCAAACAGGGAGTTTTGAGCTAGAGGCAATCTCATACAGGACTCTGAGAAGAGTTCTGGGGATGAGACAGCATAGGGTCCTTGATTGGGTCTGTCACTCCAGTGTTTTGTAGTCTTGGCAATGCCAATTAATGTTTCTTAGCTTTCATTTCTCCATATTGACAAATGGAGCCAGTCACACAATGCTGAAGTGCACCTGCACCTGTAAGTCAATTTCTGCTGCTTTCAACACTGCGCTGATGAACCTTACCTATTGACTTACAATAACATCCTGCAAGTCACTGATTGATTTAATCGCCACTGTAGTCCATTAGTTACTGATAGGCTTCTTAACATCTCTGAGTGAAGATCTGCTTTGCACGTGATGACTTTAAAAATTGCGCCGTAAGTCAAATGCTATATACTTGCCAGTTCTTGTAGGGAAGGTAAAAAGATTCATGGTCTGACATAAAACACAGTCTTCTCTGATAAATCCCCAATGGAGATTAAGTCTATGCCATTTAAGAGAAACAACAAGAAGTGTTGATTTCCATATTTGGACATTATTAACAGGAAATGTTTGTCCTGTGAGCCTGATAGAACTTCATGTATCATTTCAGGGCACTCATCGCTGTAACTGAAGATATTTCTCATGTAGACAATGCCTCAGTCTTTACTTAAGACAGATGCCCTGACTTATGATATCTAGGGATCATTGAAGATTTTTCTCATGTAGACAATGCCTCAGTCTTTACTTAAGACAGATGCCCTGACTTATGATATCTAGGGATCATTTTTAATTTGAAAATTCATTGTAATAACTGGGCTTGTTTTCCATGCACAAAGAACACAAAGGTACATTAACATTTGAAATCTCAAAACCACCATAATGATTTAAATTACTATGTTCTACTTTATCTTGAGACAACATTCAAAATGAAAAACTATTCTGTTCTGCTTCTGTCTCTGCTACCACACCTGACACATTAGCATTTTCCAATGTGCCCCAAACTTCTTTGGGTACCCTGTCCTTCCTGTGGGTGGCCAGGTGGTCCTTTGTCCAACTCGTGCAAAGGTCAGCCTAACTGATAGCTTTCATGGGATCTTTGCAGACTTTCCTTTTCAAAGACTTCCGCATTTCATGTCAAATTCCATGATGTCACAGTCTTCATCCTCTGATTTTGATTTAAGACATGACATTTTTATTTACAGGTAATGAACAATACTTTTCTTTTTGTCTGTTTGTAGCACTAAGAGTTGAATCCACAGCTTATCCATTCTGTACAATAACACTGTCACTGAAGTACAAGATTAGGACAAAAATGAAATGATCTTTCTTACATGGCTGATTGATTATACATTTACACGAGTCACTAATACAGTCTTGATGCTATAGGAGACATGCTTCATGATTAGGGATTGGCATAAGGAAGGGGGAGAACACTAGGCTTATTTCCTAGAGGATTTTGGTGGAGGAGGGAATACAACAAATTACTCACTGCCTATTTCTTTCAGTGTTCAGTGTTATATCCAGTCTTGATAGTGCAAAGAAGCCTAATGCCATTTTCCTGACATTTTTCTTTCGAGAGACTAATTTGCAGTCATGAGTAGGAGAGGTAAAGGTTGAGGACAAGGCACAGTTATCTTCGCTTCACATCTGGCTAAGAAAATACCTCCCACTGTAATAACACAACCAGTAATGCCTGCAGACAAAAAGTCTTTCCTGCGCTAATGTCAAGAAGTTAAATTTCAAATAAACTGAAGTTGAGTGATAGAAAAAAAAAAGCAGTGTGCTACTGTCCTGGGAAGACTTATTAAATTTTATTTTTCAGTGTCACAGAATTATATAACTAGCTCTCTGTAGGAAACAAACTTCAAAAGCTATGTAACTTTTCAAGTATTTAACATCGAACAATGTTTTAATAAAACTGTAATTCTCACCTAGTACTTAATAAAATTATTTTAACTTTTATTTCCAGCACTATAATTGCTTTCATTGACTAGTAATGCTTTCCCTTCAGATAAACAGATACACAAATAGAAGAAAATCAGCAACTGAATGATCAAGGAAGCCAAGAAGCGTGATTTTCATTTCTGATATCATTTCACTTTGATCATGTGGTTTAAGTAAATTTTTTTAGTATATATACATGCTGTCTCTCCCATTCATTCCCAGGTCATGAAAAGGGAAACACCACTTTCTGCTAGTTAATTTAATTCTTATGCATATCGAAGCCACATGGAATGATACCATTTTCTCTATACCAACTCCAAACCCATTTCTCTGAAAAATGAAATAGTTAAATAGATTAATTCATTTGGGATGAAGCCTTTAGGTTGTTCTTGATGTTTCCCAAGCAACTGTGGTCCACATGTGGCCAATAGTGTGCCTCAGTAGTACATGGTATTTCCAGCTATGGCACTCCTTTGGAGAGTAGAGTATTGTCCACAGGTAAGTTGAGTCAATGTTGTCAACCTGTGACATTCTCCTGGAGTATCTGTGAACACAACAAAAGACAATTCAATGTTGTTTGAATTATTCTACACAAAATTTGCCAAATGTATTTGTGTCCTTTTTAAAAATATTGGAAATTTGAAGAATACAAATAAGTTACAGAAATTTGAGAAATGGAAGAAGCAAAATGCTAGCTCAGGACAGGGATGGTAAGTTTGTGACATACACCGATGTTGTTAGTGGGGACATGAGCAAAGAGATTTGTCAAGAATAGTTATCAACCAAATGAGTGGTTATAGAACCCAAGGAACAGAATAGCTTTCTTATTTCTGTCTTATTTTATAAATTGGAGGCTATTTCTACACATTAATGCATAAAGTCAGATGAGTAGATTTGGACTGTGGCTAAGGTGATATTGATGACTTCAAATAAGAAGAGAGATAAAGGATTTGATGACTTTAGTTAAACAAGGGGTGCCTACTCCAGGTATAAAATACAACCCCCAGGACAAAAGAAGTTTGGCTTGCTAATGTGAGAGCTGAAAAGTGTCTGAATGGCAGTATTTATAAAAATGTGACTGACTGATGGCTCTCCCAAAGCTGTGCCCTGAAACTGGTAAGAATCTCATACAACTCCCTTTAGTTTCTGCTGATCCAAGTCTCAGTCTCAGAGGTATTAAGAACCTCTCTTTCTGCCAGCTTCACTTTGGCACTCCCACACATCCTTACCGCTCACCTGCCAAACACCTCCTCTGAATTTTGACACATTGCCAATCTCAATGTCACTCTAAAAGTGTCATCCATCATCCATTGCCTGCCTTTCATGAAACTCAAGGATTGCCTAGAATCCCAGGAAATAACAGCTTTTTAAAAACATGTCATAGATTTGACAGTCATCAATGCATGTAAATTCTGTAAGCAGTGATACAATCAATGGAAGATAGATGAGTTTACTGGATTCAGTTGGATTTTGTTTTAGAAGAAATAAGCACATGTGCTGATGCTAAGGGAGGAGGACTGTGGTTACCACAGGAGGAGAAATAAGTTTACTTTTTAATTTGCTAAAAAAAAATAGAGCTTTGTAATTTTGAAAAGGTAGAATGCATCTAAGAATGCTAACATATATTAAAGATACATTCACGTATCCATAGTTAAAAGGGAATATCAATCTACCATCAACTGTTCATTTAACTTATTTCTCTACTTCAGCAAAAATTTATTCTGGAATGCATTTATAGCTATCAATGACATCATTATATTTGGGAATGTGAGCAAAGATCAGCCTCACAAGTTTTCATGTAAACTCTATCTATATAGACTTTTAAAAGTAAATTCTCTCAGAGAATAGGTGAGAAAAAAGTTATGTAAATCATTAACTTAGCTTATTAACAGTCCAATTAGATAGGCTCACAGTTATAATTATAAGACTGTATATTGACTTCACCTTAGGAAGTTTCCATAAATCTAATATCTCATTAAGAGTAAGTAAATAAATTATATAAAATATTAATGAGAAAATTTCCTTTACTATTAATATATATCCAAGTTAATCAGGAAAATGAGCTGACTTGGCAAGCAAAGTTGTTGTACTTCTAGCATCTATTTCTATGTGTATATCAATCACATACACACATACACACATACACACACATACACACACAGCATAAATGCTACTTATCTTTCAAGATATCAAGTTCACAGGTCATAAAAATTCTAAAATATACACATTTATTTCTGAAATAATCTGCACATATTTTCTTAATTTGTTATTAGCAATTTAGATTGGATACTATTCTTTGATTCTTATTCCATCTAATTTATACAAACTAATAAAAGTACTATCCTTTAATATAAAGTAATAGTTGAAGGAAGAGTGCTCCAATATCAAAGGGCAGAAAAATATCTATAAAACTATGTTTAGAATAACATTTACTTCATCATCTTATCCAGCACAACAACAAAATAACGTACTTCAACTTTACGGAATAGTTTATTAATTTTTCTTTGTTTTCCTTGCTGTAGAATTGGATTGAAAATTCATGAGATCTTCACACTAAATTGGCACACACACATAAAATAATATATATTATACTATCACTAAGCTTACTTTAGGGATTATGGAAATGTGTGTGTATGTTTGTATTTGTAAGTAAACTAGATAAGGCAGTATGTGGCTATAATCTCAGCACTCTGGTGGAGATGTGGGAGTGTGTTTCTAGCCATCCCTGGATTCATAGAAAGACCCTACTTCAAATAAAATCAATACAAACAAATAAAAAGATCTAACAATAAATCAAAAACAAAGAATTTGTCAGAACAAAATAATATTGTCAGCAGTGATATATTTCTAGCTATATGAAATATTACATTTTAAATTAAGACTTATAAAAATATGCACAGCTTAAAGTTGATCAAAATGAATATATGAATATGAACTACATTGAAAGTAATTGTTAAAATAGTAACTTGAATATTCATGCTGTGTGAAATATACACTGAAAAGATATATACTGAAAGAAACTCAGTAATGAGTAGAAATTAAATAAGGGTTGTGAAGAGGCAAAACAAGGTGTGAACTACTTCTAAGCTATTTTATAAATGAAATACAATCCTGATGAAAACCCCAAAGCTTATTATAATTACTTGAGATCTAAGAGAAGACAGCCAAAAATATCTAGCTGGAGAAGAAAAGGGAAAAGCTCAATGAAATAGGACAGCAAAATTTTGAGATCAAATGTAGAAAATATCGATCAACAGTACAATAAAGAGATTCAATGAAGGGCTTATATTGTTGTTGAATGAGCCTCATTAAAATGGACTTGGACATTAATTTAGAAGGGACAGTTTAGTCAACATTTTATATATAATTGCTTAGAAGTATTGATCAACAATGTATTGAGATCTATTCTTCATACTGTACCTAACAAAATCTGAATACTTCAAAGAGCTAGAGATGTGAAAGACCTAAATAGTGTGTTTGCATTACTTGGAGATAACAAATTCTTCTTAGGCAAGACACATTTTGCTGAAAGAACAACTTCTTGTGTTAAAGGAAACCAAAATATAGGATTAGGACTATTTTATACATTGAGAACATTAAGCCTCTGTTTATTATCTAAATTAAGGATGTTGTCTTCTTTTTGACACTGTAGCTTTTACTTTTTAATGATGTCTCTTATATTTCAGAGATTCTACAACTTGGTGAGCTAAATTAAATCATGAGTTAAATCATTCATGGGTATTTTATTTTACTTACTTCAGTAATTTTTTAATTGAACACTTCTTTCCATAGAACAGGCAAATAAAGCTCTTCAATATATTTTAACATAGTAGACTGGTAGATTTGTTGAGCAAAATCTGGTAAACTCTTATTGTCAGTCAGACAGGTTCCCAGTGTATATGTCTGAAAACAGTCTCCAAAGATATGCCTGTGTATTTACAGAAATAAATATATAAGCTATCCACTTGATAGTTAGGAAAATAAATTACAAAGTATATCAATGTGTAGGAGAATATGGAACTAGTCACAATAATTATAGCTTTCCTATATAAAGTGAAACTAGCAATTTAAAAGAATAAGATAATTATTCTAAACATAAGAATGTTCTCTGAACATATTTTTAACTGGAAAGATAAGGTTGGAGGGAAAAAAGTAGAGACAATGGCCCATTTTATCATTCTATTTACATAAATAAGTGAATCACACATGTGAGAGAGGGTGTTGGTGTATATGTTCATCTTTGTTTAAATCCTTAGAAAGGGTTATTGTGAATAGACATCAGAGGAAACAGCCTATTTAAGGTTTACATCTGCATGGTTTCAGTTTCTTATAACGAGGTGTTACTTGTGAAATCTCCCTAATTCAATCATATTTATTTCAATAAGTTGATTAAGACTACAAGCTAAGCAAAGCCGTTATCTCGGATTTTTAATTTTGTTATATATTTGTATAAAATCAGTGATCCTATCCAGTGACATAATGACAATCCCAAAAGCTATTATACCAAAGCTCTTGAGAACGAGTTTCAACTGAAATAAAGGAGTTGCCTGAATCCTTCCATATGTCAGCAAGAAGATGAGATAAATTCTGCAGCTAAATCATGAGAGTTCAGGCAAGACAGCATATGGAAACATGTCTACCATAGTGATTTTGGAAAAAGTGTGAATCCTTCAAAGCAATAGAGAATTTCTGATCCCAAGTGGCTAATAGCTCAGTGTACTGGGAGTCCCCCAAAATCAATAGCCTTCCAAGTCATCTTGGGCTAATATAGACAACTGGAAATATACATTAATGTTTAGGAAAAGTTTGTAAGTGAGGGATAAGGAAACATGAAATATTCTATGCCCAGCATAGCAGGGCTGGGTCCCATAAAGGTTTCGACTGAAAAATAACAGGAACCCGCGACTCCAAGCACCTCTGAAATTTCTTGCCTCCGACTAGAACAGAGCCAAGGACAAGATTCTCTTGAGGTCCCTGCTCATGAACTGCCTGTATTGTTTCTATCTCCTGTTCTCATCAATACCCAACAACCAAGGACATTTTTAAAATAAAAATCAGGAGACAAAATATTTACATTGTTCATATTTAGTTTATATGAGGTGTAGAAACCAGAAATAGGTGACGTAAAGTGATTAAAGTGTGGAGATGAAGGCATTACTTAATCAGAAGTATCTGCTGCTCCTGTTACAGGCAAACTCAGGGAATCCAGAGGTGAACAGAGAGGGACAGGGATGGGGTGTAGGGATGGCAGCTGGGGAAAGGTATTAAATCAAGACTTCAGCATTCATTCAGGAACATGGAACAGTTTTTTTTTTTTTTGTTGGATTGACCCACATGTATTAAATAAGCATCTTTCCTGTCATCTGCCCCTACCACCTCTATTTTATCTGTTTTTTAAGTGAGGCTTCGGATATCTCAGCCAGATTCCGGACTGCCAACAACTACAAAAATAACATTAAGTCTCAGTTCTCACATGTGTGAGAGGGATAAATCATCATCTCCAAAAAAAACTGAATTCTTGCAAAATTAAAAACTCAAGTTAATTTTATTTGTATTATTATTAAATTCTTATGATCATATGGCTTTTCCTGTGATATATCATATTGACCAAAGATGACACTGGATAGATAGATATATCAGTCTGTAGTTAGATGTGTATGTGTGTGTGTGTGTGTGTGTGTGTATTTTATGTTTGTGAGTGTATGTGTTTTCTGTCCTTTGGAAAGATTATTAAATCAGTTTTATTTTAAAAAAAGAACTTTTGTTAACCATGTTTATAAAATATATCAGAATAAAGATCCGTTCCTAAAGAAGCTTCATATACGCTGAAATTATATTCTGTCTCTCTGTAAGTAAAATATACATTTTAATTGAGTATCGGATTACCTCTTTTTGAGAAGGGAAGACAAGGAAAAAAGAAATGTAATGTCTTGAAAAAGTTTCATGCATCAGAGAGTATTGAATAAACATCAATTGATTTTTCTGTGCTTGGCTGTTTCTATGCCAACATCAGCCCACCCAGGCTCACCTCTAATGTACTCATTTCCCTACACTCCTTCTTCCTGATAGATCAGTTATGGCCAGGTTATTCAGTCACACAGTCTTCAAGAGGCAGTCAAACAGTCTTCACAAGGCATGGACTTGGGTTTACTTGTCTGTATCAGGAAGCGTGGGGACAGAGGTCCATTCAGAATTATGCTTTTCTATCAGGAAAAAAACAAGCCCCGGAGCTCACTGGCAAAGCCTGAGTTTTTACAGAAGAGGAAAAATCTTAAGAGGGTCAATGTGTTTATAATTGGCTTGGAAGACTGCCCTTTCCTTCAAAGCCTCCTGGTGACAGATTTGCTTATTTTTCCTCAGAACAATTATTTTAAATTAGTACCAGGCATTTATGAGATTAGTGTGACACTGGGAATCTTTTCTACTTCTCCTTCTTTCTTTTTTTTGTTTGAAAAACAAACAAAACCATCTCTGATTATCAAACTTCAGATAATAGCAGATTCATAACCTGGATTGTTTTGAAAGAAAGAAAATGTCTTTTTGTAAAAACTAACATCAAGTCTTATTTGAAATACGAAGAGAAGATTAGTTAAATATTTACAGCCAGATTCTATACACTTCTCTTCTTCAAACCAATTAGATTATTTGAATGGATGTTCAAATTTTCCACAAATCCTCTTCCTCCTCTTGAACTTCAACCATGGTGTAAGTCTTTAGAAAAGATGTAGACATAAAAAAAAATGCTCCTTTCTCATCTGCAAGAGGTTCCTTTTCTAAACCCTCTTTCTAAGATGAAATACTATCTGAAGGGCCAATGCACCAATGAAGGGGGCTTAAAAGAGAATGGGGGTTAAGAGAGTGTGGCAGGACACACTGCGGTGTGGGGGAAGGGGTGTCCAAGCGGGCCCCTGCCTGGGCACCTCTTCCCCCTGAAGGACCACAAGCACACAGACATGGTATAGAATAGAGTTTATTCATGGCAGAGAATGGGAGTTAGAGAGAGAGAGAGAGAGAGAGAGAGAGAGAGAGAGAGTAGAGAACAGAGAAGTGGAGGATGGCCATGACCACATGGACAGAGGGGGGAGGGGAGGAGAGCCTAAGAAGGGCAGAGAGGTGAGAGTGAAATGATAGAGAGGGAGAGGAGGGGCAAGTAGCCACTTTTATAGTGGGCCAGGACTTATGGGGCGGGGCATACGGGGCTGTTGCCAGGTAAGTGTGGGGTGGAGCTTAGACAGGATGCTAACACTATCAGCCATGAACATAAGAGGACCATACTGCAGAGACCTAAAAATAAGTCTAATCACTCAGAAAAGAGTTTATAAGAACTTGCATACTAGTCCTCTGAAGCGATCAGAGGTCAAGAGTTCCTTCTGTACCCAGAGCAGCACAGTCCCTGCAGGCTGGAGTGACAGGGTGGCTGGGGAACACTTCTTCTTTGATTACTCCCCTCCTTTTATTGTGGAGACTGCTATTGTGGAGAGGTAGCAGCACAATACCTGCAAGCTCTTTCTCAGGGAGGCATTTATTTATGGCTAGAAGGGATAATGGCACCGTGGGGAGCCATTAGGGAGAGATTTGCATCTCACCTGCGTATTCTTGCCTGGAGAGTCAGGTTTCTCTTCTCCAACAGTCCTATGTCCCAGCAAAGTGACCTATTTGTTGGCAGCCCTTTTTCCTTCTGAACCCCTCCAGCAAAAGCAAATGTCCTCTGAAGAGGAGGCAAATGATGAAGCCT